>NW_026600363.1:7500-275000 GCF_029448725.1 Salvelinus fontinalis
TAAGTTTCGTGATACCGTATTGTGAGGTCCCTGGCAATTCCCAGCCCTAATTATTGTTGTTGTTGTTGTGTGTAGATGTGCTTGGCCTGCCGGAGGGGAGCAGCAGAAGACCGTGAAACTACCGTGGAGGGCAGCAGCAGAAGACCGTGAAACTACAGTGGAGGGCAGCAGCAGAAGACCGTGAAACTACCGTGGAGGGCAGCAGCAGAAGACCGTGAAACTACCGTGGAGGGCAGCAGCAGAAGACCGTGAAACTACAGTGGAGGGCAGCAGCAGAAGACCGTGAAACTACCGTGGAGGGCAGCAGCAGAAGACCGTGAAACTACCGTGGAGGGCAGCAGCAGAAGACCGTGAAACTACCGTGGAGGGCAGCAGCAGAAGACCGTGAAACTACCGTGGAGGGCAGCAGCAGAAGACCGTGAAACCACCGTGGAGGGCAGCAGCAGAAGACCGTGAAACCACCGTGGAGGGCAGCAGCAGAAGACCGTGAAACCACAGTGGAGGGCAGCAGCAGAAGACCGTGAAACTACCGTGGAGGGCAGCAGCTAACCTTCTCATGGCCTGCCAGTCTGTCTCCATCATCAACATGGACGAGCAGGCCCTGCTGGGGCTCAACCCTAATGCAGACGCCTGCTATAGGCAGAAGGTACGTCTCATTACACTGTGTGTCTGTCTCTGTGTGTGTCTCGGTGTGCAGTTCATTACACTGTGTGTCTGTCTCTGTGTGTGTCTCTGTGTCTCTGTGTGCAGTTCATTACATTGTGTGTGTGTGTGTGTGTGTGTGTGTGTGTGTGTGTGTGTGTGTGTGTGTGTGTGTGTGTGTGTGTGTGTGTGTGTGTAGTTCATTACACTGTGTGTGTGTCTGTCTCTGTGTGTGTGTGTCTGTGTGCAGTTCATTACACTGTGTGTCTGTCTCTGTGTGTGTCTCTGTGTGCAGTTCATTACACTGTGTGTCTGTCTGTGTGTGTGTGTGTGTGTGTGTGTGTGTGTCTGTGTGCAGTTCATTACACTGTGTGTGTGTCTCTGTGTGTGTGTGTGTGTGTGTGTGTGGTGTGTGTGGTGTGTGTGGTGTGTGTGGTGTGTGTGGTGTGTGTGTGGTGTGTGTGGTGTGTGTGTGGTGTGTGTGGTGTGTGTGTGGTGTGTGTGGTGTGTGTGGTGTGTGCAGTTCATTCATGTGCTTCTAAGAGGACAAATCTTCCGAATCCAAACACGTTGGCTCCTGGAAATGATTCTCTGACCCATCTAGACTTGATCCGAACACATTGGCTCCTGGAAATGATTCTCTGACCCATCTAGACTTGATCCAATCACATTGGCTCCTGGAAATGATTCTCTGACCCATCTAGACTTGATCCAATCACATTAGCTCCTGGAAATGATTCTGAGCCATCTGGACTTGATCCAAACTCATTGGCTCCTGGAAATGATTCAGACCCATCTAGACTTGATCCGAACACATTGGCTCCTGGAAATGATTCAGACCCATCTAGACTTGATCCAAACACATTGGCTACTGGAAATGATTCTCTGACCCATCTAGACTTGATCCAATCTCATTGGCTCCTGGAAATGATTCTGAGCCATCTAGACTTGATCCAAACACATTGGCTCCTGGAAATGATTCTGAGCCATCTAGACTTGATCCAAACGCATTGACTCCTGGAAATGATTCTGACCCATCTAGAATTGATCCAAACACATTGGCTCCTGGAAATGATTCTCAGACCCATCTGGACTTGATCCAAACGCATTGGCTCCTGGAAATGATTCTGAGCCATCTAGACTTGATCCAAACGCATTGGCTCCTGGAAATGATTCTGACCCATCTAGAATTGATCCAAACACATTGGCTCCTGGAAATGATTCTCAGACCCATCTGGATTTGATCCAAACGCATTGGCTCCTGGAAATGATTCTGAGCCATCTAGACTTGATCCAAACGCATTGGCTCCTGGAAATGATTCTGACCCATCTGGACTTGATCCAAACTCATTGGCTCCTGGAAATGATTCTGACCCATCTGGACTTGATCCAAACTCATTGGCTCCTGGAAATGATTCTCAGACCCATCTGGACTTGATCCAAACACATTGGCTCCTGGAAATGATTCTGAGCCATCTAGACTTGATCCAAACACATTGGCTCCTGGAAATGATTCTGAGCCATCTGGACTTGATCCAAACACATTGGCTACTGGAAATGATTCTGAGCCATGTAGACTGATCTATGTAGACTCTCCATCCATGGGACTTGAACCAACGCTCTGTCTCGTCAGACTCTCCATCCATGGGACTTGACAACCAGCTCTCTGTCTCGTCAGACTCTCCATCCATGGGACTTGACAAGTTCTCTGTCTCGTCAGACTCTCCATCCATGGGACTTGAACCAACGCTCTGTCTCGTCAGACTCTCCATCCATGGGACTTGAACCAACGCTCTGTCTCGTCAGACTCTCCATCCATGGGACTTGACAACCAGCTCTCTGTCTCGTCAGACTCTCCATCCATGGGACTTAGACAACCAGCTCTCTGTCTCGTCAGACTCTCCATCCATGGGACTTGACAACCAACGCTCTGTCTCGTCAGACTCTCCATCCATGGGACTTAGACAACCAGCTCTCTGTCTCGTCAGACTCTCCATCCATGGGACTTGAACCAACGCTCTGTCTCGTCAGACTTCCACCGGGCATCTGCTGTGGAACACAAGGCTTCCGCCATGCTTTTTCAGATGGTGGCCAACACAGAAATACATGTCTAGACACCCACACCAACTCTGTGTCCTTGAGGCAGCCAACCAGCCAGCCAACCAGCCAGCCAGCCAGCCAGCCAGCCAGCTAGCCACCATAGTCCCTCTCCACTGTCAGCACGAGGGTTTGTGTGGCTGGCTGCAGAATGTGGTAGTTATGTGTGAGATTCAGAAGCTCTCTTTCTCTCACTCCCTTTTCTAACTCTTGTTTGTTTCTCCCCTCTCTCTGCCCTTCTATCTGCCTCTCTCTCTGTTTCTCTCTCTGTTTCTCTCTCTGCCCCTCTCTGCTTTTCTCTCTGCCCCTCTCTCTGTTTCTCTCTGCCCCTCTCTCTGCCTCTTTCTCTACCCCTCTCTCTGCTTTTCTCTCTGCCCCTCTCTCTGTTTCTCTCTGCTTCTCTCTCTGCCCCTTTCCCTGCTTCTCTCTCTGGCCCTCTCTCTGGCCCTCTCCTCCTCAGGCGATGGTGTATTTTGAGCAGTTGAAGGAGTCCCAGGATGCCTGGGAGGTGTGTGCAGAGGCCCTGGCTAAAGACATTTACAGGTGAGAACCATTTAGTTGGTAGGATTCTGATTAGAGACGGTATGGTATCCTTCTACTCACACCTGGGAGGTTTCAGATTCCAACTTGTTCTACTGCTTGGTCTCCCTGTTGGTCTCTCTGTTGGTCTCTGGTCTCTCTGTTGGTCTCCCTGTTGGTCTCTCTGTTGGTCTCTGGTCTCTCTGTTGGTCCTTCTCTGGACTCTGGTCTCCCTGTTGGTCCCCTTGTTGGTCTCCCTGTTGGTCCTTCTCTGGACTCTGGTCTCTCTGTTGGTCTTCCCGTTGGTCTCTGGTCTCCCTGTTGGTCTCTGGTCTCTCTGTTGGTCTCCCTGTTGGTCCCCCTGTTGGTCCCCCTGTTGGTCCCCCTGTTGGTCCCCCTGTTGGTCCCCCTGTTGGTCCCCCTGTTGGTCCTTCTCTGTTGGTCCCCCTGTTGGTCCTTCTCTGTTGGTCTCCCTGTCGGTCTCTCTGTTGGTCTCCCTGTTGGTCTCTGGTCTTCCTTTTGGTCTCCCTGTTGGTCTCCCTGTTGGTCTCTGGTCTTCCTTTTGGTCTCCCTGTTGGTCTCCCTGTTGGTCTCCCTGTTGGTCCCCCTGTTGGTCCCCCTGTGGGTCCCCCTGTGGGTCCCCCTGTGGGTCCCCCTGTGGGTCTCCCTGTTGGTCCCCCTGTTGGTCTCTCTGTTGGTCTCCCTGTTGGTCCCCCTGTTGGTCTCCCTGTTGGTCTCTGATCTTCCTGTTGGTCTCCCTGTTGGTCTCCCTGTTGGTCCCCCTGTGGGTCCCCCTGTGGGTCCCCCTGTGGGTCCCCCTGTGGGTCCCCCTGTGGGTCCCCCTGTTGGTCCCCCTGTTGGTCCCCCTGTTGGTCTCCCTGTTGGTCCCTCTGTTGGTCTCCCTGTTGGTCCGTCTGTTGGTCTCCCTGTTGGTCTCTGATCTTCCTGTTGGTCTCCCTGTTGGTCCCCCTGTTGGTCCCCCTGTTGGTCTCTGTGTTGGTCTCTGTGTTGGTCTCTGGTCTTTCCTGTTGGTCCCCCTGTTGGTCTCTGTGTTGGTCTCTGTGTTGGTCTCTGTGTTGGTCTCTGTGTTGGTCTCTGTGTTGGTCTCTGGTCTTTCCTGTTGGTCTCTGTTGGTCTCTGGTCTTTCCTGTTGGTCTCCCTGTTGGTCTCCCTGTTGGTCTCCCTGTTGGTCCCCCTGTTGGTCTCTGTGTTGGTCTCTGTGTTGGTCTCTGGTCTTTCCTGTTGGTCTCCCTGTTGGTCCCCCTGTTGGTCTCCCTGTTGGTCTCTGGTCTTTCCTGTTGGTCCCCCTGTTGGTCCCCCTGTTGGTCCCCCTGTTGGTCCCCCTGTTGGTCCCCCTGTTGGTCCCCCTGTTGGTCTCTGGTCTTTCCTGTTGGTCTCCCTGTTGGTCCCCCTGTTGGTCCCCCTGTTGGTCCCCCTGTTGGTCCCCCTGTTGGTCTCTGGTCTTTCCTGTTGGTCTCCCTGTTGGTCTCCCTGTTGGTCTCCCTGTTGGTCCCCCTGTTGGTCCCCCTGTTGGTCCCCCTGTTGGTCCCCCTGTTGGTCCCCCTGTTGGTCCCCCTGTTGGTCTCTGGTCTTTCCTGTTGGTCTCCCTGTTGGTCTCCCTGTTGGTCTCCCTGTTGGTCCCCCTGTTGGTCCCCCTGTTGGTCTCCCTGTTGGTCCCCCTGTGGGTCCCCCTGTGGGTCCCCCTGTTGGTCCCCCTGTTGGTCCCCCTGTTGGTCTCCCTGTTGGTCCCCCTGTTGGTCCCCCTGTTGGTCCGTCTGTTGGTCCGTCTGTTGGTCCGTCTGTTGGTCCGTCTGTTGGTCCGTCTGTTGGTCCGTCTGTTGGTCCGTCTGTTGGTCCCCCTGTTGGTCCCCCTGTTGGTCCGTCTGTTGGTCCGTCTGTTGGTCCGTCTGTTGGTCCGTCTGTTGGTCTCCCTGTTGGTCTCCCTGTTGGTCCGTCTGTTGGTCTCCCTGTTGGTCTCCCTGTTGGTCTCCCTGTTGGTCTCCCTGTTGGTCTCCCTGTTGGTCTCCCTGTTGGTCCTTCTCTGGTCCCCCTGTTGGTCTCCCTGTTGGTCTCCCTGTTGGTCTCCCTGTTGGTCTCCCTGTTGGTCTCCCTGTTGGTCCTTCTCTGGTCTCCCTGTTGGTCCCTCTGTTGGTCTCCCTGTTGGTCTCCCTGTTGGTCCCTCTCTGGACTGGTCTCTGTGTTGGTCGTTCTGAATTCTGGTCCCCCCCCCGTGTTGGTCCCCCCTGTGTTGAATGTATTGTAATAACTTTATTAATCCCTCTCTCAGTGACGACCATGTGTTGTATTGTAATAACTTTATTAATCCCTCTCTCAGTGACGACCCTGTGTTGTATTGTAATAACTTTATTAATCCCTCTCAGTGACGACCATGTGACATGTTGTATTGTAATAACTTTATTAATCCCTCTCTGTGACGACCCTGTGTTGTATTGTAATAACTTTATTAATCCCTCTCTCAGTGACGACCATGTGACATGTTGTATTGTAATAACTTTATTAATCCCTCTCTCAGTGACGACCACGTGAAGTTCTTCTGTTTCCAAGTCCTGGAGCACCAGATCAAATACAGGTGAGAGGAGGAGAGGAGGGGGGGGGGGGGGGGGGGGAGGAGGAGAGGAGGGGGGGGGGGGGGGGGAGGAGGAGAGGGGGGGGAGGGAGGGAGGGGAGGGGATGAGGAGAGGAGAGGAGAGGGGAAGAGGGGAGAGGAGAGGAGAGGGGGGGAGGAGGAGAGGGGGGGGAGGAGGAGGAAGGGGAGGGGATGAGGAGAGGAGAGGGGAAGAGAGGAGAGGAGAGGAGAGGGGAGGGGAGGGGATGGGGATGAGGAGAGGTGAGGTGAGGCAGGAAAGGAGGGGAGGAAGTACCTCTGTCAGTTGTCATCCTGCCACTAGTCTGATAGATGATGAATTAGGAAGGCTGTGATAATAGGTTGTCTGTTCCTCCAATCCCATTGACTCTAGATAACAGCTATAGCTGTGACCTTTTCTCATGCTTTTACAGTCGAGTATTAAAGTACTGGCACGTTTCCTACTACCATCTGAATGAAAACCATGTGTCTCTCTGTTAGCAGGATTCCTCTATGAATTAGTGATGAACACAAAGTGACTGTTAGTGTTCTGTGTTTTGTCCCAGACATGGAGGTCTCAGTCCTGCCCAGCAACAGCTGATTAGAGAGTCCCTGATGAAATGGCTGCAGTGTCAGGTGGGGATCTGCTTCTCTTGTCTGAAACTTTAGTCAATCAATCAATCAATCAATTTTATTTTATATAGCCCTTCGTACATCAGATAATATCTCGAAGTGCTGTACAGAAACCCAGCCTAAAACCCCAAACAGCTAGAATGCAGGTGTGTAGTCAGCTTGTCACAAACAACGGAGCAGATTTCATCAACAACACATTTTGTTACTTGAGCTTTTGTTCGTTACACATTTTTATACAGTCATGAGGTTCGGCCATCTTCCACTTCCTGGTTTGAAAAATTGTCATAAATTAATTTCAATATGCTATTCTCCTTCTCTGCTATCCCTGCAATCCTTCCCCTCCTCTTCCTCCTCATCTTCTTCCTCCTCCTTCCCTTCCTACCTTCCTCCTTTCCTTCCCTTCCTACCTTCCTCCTATCCCTCCTCATCTTCCTCATCTTCCTTCCCTTCCTCCTCTTCCTCCTTGTCTTCCTTCCCTTCCTCCTCTTCCCCTTCCTCCTCATCTTCCTCGTCTTCCTTCCCTTCCTCCTCTTCCTCCTCAACTTCTTCCTCTTCCTTCCCTTCCTCCAACTTTCCTTCCTCCTCCTTCCTCTTCCTCCTCTCCAGTTAATGAACTCCCAACCAGAGAAGCCGTTTATCCGTAACAAGGCAGCCCAGGTGTTTGCTCTGACCTTCGTGATGGAGTACCTGACCCACTGGCCCAAGTTCTTCTATGACCTGCTGTCTCTAGTGGGCCTGAACCCACACGGGGTCGACGTCTACCTCAGAACACTGATGGCCATCGACGCTGAGGTGGTGGACAGAGATATCCTGCACTCCCCTGAGGTAAGAGGACACTGAGGTGGTGGACAGAGACATCCTGCACTCCCCTGAGGTAAGAGGACACTGAGGTGGTGGACAGAGACATCCTGCACTCCCCTGAGGTAAGAGGACACTGAGGTGGTGGACAGAGATATCCTGCACTCCCCTGAGGTAAGAGGACACTGAGGTGGTGGACAGAGACATCCTGCACTCCCCTGAGGTAAGAGGACACTGAGGTGGTGGACAGAGACATCCTGCACTCCCCTGAGGTAAGAGGACACTGAGGTGGTGGACAGAGACATCCTGCACTCCCCTGAGGTAAGAGGACACTGAGGTGGTGGACAGAGATATCCTGCACTCCCCTGAGGTAAGAGGACGCTGAGGTGGTGGACAGAGATATCCTGCACTCCCCTGAGGTAAGAGGACACTGAGGTGGTGGACAGAGACATCCTGCACTCCCCTGAGGTAAGAGGACACTGAGGTGGTGGACAGAGACATCCTGCACTCCCCTGAGGTAAGAGGACACTGAGGTGGTGGACAGAGACATCCTGCACTCCCCTGAGGTAAGAGGACACTGAGGTGGTGGACAGAGACATCCTGCACTCCCCTGAGGTAAGAGGACACTGAGGTGGTGGACAGAGACATCCTGCACTCCCCTGAGGTAAGAGGACACTGAGGTGGTGGACAACCACCCCCCCCCCCCCCCCCCCCTCCCTATTGAGGGAGCAGGTCACCCCTAGTCTCTAACTCCCCTCCTCTCTCTCCTCTCCCTCTCCTCTCCCTCTCTCTCTTCTCTCTCTCTCCCCCCTCTCCTCTCCCTCTCCTCTCCCTCTCCTCTCCTCTCTCTTCTCTCTCTCTTCTCTCTCTCCTCTCCCTCTCTTCTCTCTCTTCTCTCTCTCTTCTCCTCTCTCTCTCCCCTCCCCTCCCCTCCTCTCTCCCCTCTCCCCTCCCGTCCTCTCTCCCCTCCCCTCCTCTCTCTCCCTCCTCTCTCTCTCTCTCTCTCCCTCCTCTCTCTCTCTCTCTCCCCTCCTCTCTCCCTCCTCTCTCTCTTCTCTCTCTCTCTCTCCTCTCTCTCTCCTCTCTCTCCCCACTCTCTCTCCTCTCTCTCCTCTCTCTCTCCTCTCTCTCCCCTCCTCTCTCCTCTCTCTCCCCTCCTCTCTCTCCCCTCCCCTCTCTCTCTCTCTCTCTCTCCTCTCTCTCCCCTCCTCTCTCCTCTGTCTCCTCTCTCTCCCCTCCCCTCTTCTCTCCTCTCTCTCCCCTCCCCTCTCTCTCTCCTCTCTCCCTCTCCTCTCTCTCTCCTCTCTCCCTCCTCTCTCTCTCCTCTCTCTCCTTTCTCTCCTCTCTCTCTCTTCTCTCTCTCTCCCCTCCTCTCTCTCTCTCTCTCTCTCTCCCTCCCTTCCTCTCTCTCCCTCCTCTCTCTCTTCTCTCTCTCCCTCCTCTCTCTCTTCTCTCTCTCTCTCTCTCTCCTCTCTCTCCCCTCTCTCTCCTCTCTCTCCCCTCCTCTCTCTCTCCTCTCTCTCCCCTCCTCTCTCTCCCCTCCCCTCCTCTCTCTCTCTCTCTCCTCTCTCTCCTCTCTCTCCCCTCCCCTCTTCTCTCCTCTCTCCTCTCTCTCCCCTCCTCTCTCTCTCCTCTCCTCTCTCCCCTCTCTCTCCTCTCTCCCCTCCTCGCTCTCCCCTCCTCTTTCTCCCCTCCTCTTTCTCCCCTCCTCTTTCTCCCCTCCCCTCTCTCCCCTCTCTCTCTCTCCTCTCTCCCTCCTCTCTCTCTCCTCTCTCTAGGAGGTGCGTAGGAACACGTTAATAAAGGATGGTATGAGGGAGCAGGTCATCCCCTCCTCTCTAACTCTCCCCTCCTCTCTCCTCTCTCTCTCTCTCTCCTCTCTCTCCCATCCTCTCTCCTCTCTCTCCCATCCTCTCTCTCTCTCTCCCCTCCCCTCCTCTCTCCCCTCCTCTCTCTCTCTCTCCTCTCTGTAGGAGGTACGTAGGAACACGTTAATAAAGGACGGTATGAGGGAGCAGGTCATCCCCAGCCTGGTAGAGTCTTGGTACCAGATCCTCGGGGCTTATCAGCAGTCTCACCCTGAGATCACCTGTCAATGTCTGGAGGTGGTGGGGGCATACGTCTCCTGGATAGACCTCAACCTCATCGCCAACGACAGGTACGTCTGTCGGCCTCTGTCTGTCGGCCTGTCTGGTCTGTGGTCTGTGGTTGGCCTGTGGTCTGTGGTTGGCCTGTGGTCGGTCTGTGGTCGGCCTGTGGTCTGTCTGTCTGTCTTCATCATCTATCAGACTAGTGGCAGGATGTGGTCTGTGGTCGGCCTGTGGTCTGTGGTCGGCCTGTGGTCTGTGGTCGGCCTGTGGTCTGTCTGTGGTCGGCCTGTGGTCTGGTCGGTCTGTGGTCTGTCTGTGGTCTGTCTGGTCTGTTGTCGGCCTGTGGTCTGTGGTCTGTCTGTGGTTGGCCTGTGGTCTGTCTGTGGTCGGCCTGTGGTCTGTGGTTGGCCTGTGGTCTGTGGTCGGCCTGGTCTGTCTGTGGTCGGCCTGTGGTCTGTCTGTGGTCGGCCTGGTCTGTCTGTGGTCGGCCTGATCTGTCTGTGGTCGGCCTGATCTGTCTGTGGTCGGCCTGATCTGTCTGTGGTCGGCCTGATCTGTCTGTGGTCGGCCTGATCTGTCTGTGGTCGGCCTGATCTGTCTGTGGTCGGCCTGATCTGTCTGTGGTCGGCCTGATCTGTCTGTGGTCGGCCTGATCTGTCTGTGGTCGGCCTGATCTGTCTGTGGTCGGCCTGATCTGTCTGTGGTCGGCCTGATCTGTCTGTGGTCGGCCTGGTCTGTCTGTCGTCGGCCTGGTCTGTCTGTGGTCGGCCTGGTCTCTGTGGTCGGCCTGGTCTGTGTGGTCTGTCTGTCTGTGGTCGGCCTGTGGTCTGGTCGGCCTGTGGTCTGTCTGTGTGGTCAGTCGTTGTATTCTCCCCCAGGATTTCTATGGAACGCTGTTTGGGTGTTTGTGTGTCCAAAAATATACACAATTTGACGTGTCACATAAGCTTGTTGACCAATCAGTACCTGGATATGACTGCACGTCACGTAATTTAACACGTTCATTCATTGATTACACAATGACTCGTATTTCATATGTCACAACGATTCATCGATACGTATGCTATGATGCTGGTAAAGTTGTCTCGCGCACCTACAGTGCTAGTCATAAAAAAAGCTAGCTAGCTGATGGATGTAAACAACGTTCTTCCCCAAAAACACAGCAAAACGACAATCTGTTTCAGTAGCTATCGTTAGCTAGCCTACATCGGTTTCAGTAGCTATCGTTAGCTAGCCAACATCTGTTTCAGTAGCTATCGTTAGCTAGCCAACATCTGTTTCAGTAGCTATCGTTAGCTAGCCAACATCGGTTTCAGTAGCTATCGTTAGCTAGCCAACATCGGTTTCAGTAGCTATCGTTAGCTAGCCAACATCTGTTTCAGTAGCTATCGTTAGCTAGCCAACATCTGTTTCAGTAGCTATCGTTAGCTAGCCAACATCTGTTTCAGTAGCTATCGTTAGCTAGCCAACATCTGTTTCAGTAGCTATCGTTAGCTAGCCAACATCTGTTTCAGTAGCTATCGTTAGCTAGCCAACATCTGTTTCAGTAGCTATAGTTAGCTAGCCAACATCTGTTTCAATAGCTATAGTTAGCTAGCCAACATCTGTTTCAATAGCTATAGTTAGCTAGCCAACATCGGTTTCGTTAGCTATCGTTAGCTAGCCAACATCTGTTTCGTTAGCTATCGTTAGCTAGCCAACATCTGTTTCAGTCGCTATCGTTAGCTAGCCAACATCTGTTTCAGTAGCCGTAGTTAGCTAGCCAACATCTGTTTCAGTAGCCGTAGTTAGCTAGCCAACATCTGTTTCAGTAGCCGTAGTTAGCTAGCCAACATCTGTTTCAGTAGCCGTAGTTAGCTAGCCAACATCTGTTTCAGTAGCCGTAGTTAGCTAGCCAACATCTGTTTCAGTAGCCGTAGTTAGCTAGCCAACATCTGTTTCAGTAGCCGTAGTTAGCTAGCCAACATCTGTTTCAGTAGCCGTAGTTAGCTAGCCAACATCTGTTTCAGTAGCCGTAGTTAGCTAGCCAACATCTGTTTCAGTAGCCGTAGTTAGCTAGCCAACATCTGTTTCAGTAGCTGTAGTTAGCTAGCCAACATCTGTTTCAGTAGCTGTAGTTAGCTAGCCAACATCTGTTTCAGTAGCTGTAGTTAGCTAGCCAACATCTGTTTCAGTAGCTGTAGTTAGCTAGCCAACATCTGTTTCAGTAGCTGTAGTTAGCTAGCCAACATCTGTTTCAGTAGCTGTAGTTAGCTAGCCAACATCTGTTTCAGATTAGATCAGATGACAGGTCCTGTCCCTCCAGGTTAATGAACCAGACTAGATCAGATGACAGGTCCTGTCCCTCCAGGTTAATGAACCAGACTAGATCAGATGACAGGTCCTGGACCAGTGTGTTTCTGTCCCTCCAGGTTAATGAACCAGACTAGATCAGATGACAGGTCCTGGACCAGTGTGTTTCTGTCCCTCCAGGTTAATGAACCAGACTAGATCAGATGACAGGTCCTGTCCCTCCAGGTTAATGAACCAGACTAGATCAGATGACAGGTCCTGGACCAGTGTGTTCCTGGCCCTCCAGGTTAATGAACCAGACTAGATCAGATGACAGGTCCTGTCCCTCCAGGTTAATGAACCAGACTAGATCAGATGACTGGTCCTGTCCCCTCCAGGTTAATGAACCAGACTAGATCAGATGACAGGTCCTGGACCAGTGTGTTTCATGTCCCTCCAGGTTAATGAACCAGACTAGATCAGATGACAGGTCCTGGACCTCCAGGTTAATGAACCAGACTAGATCAGATGACAGGTCCTGGACCAGTGTGTTTCTGTCCCTCCAGGTTAATGAACCAGACTAGATCAGATGACAGGTCCTGGACCAGTGTGTTTCTGTCCCTCCAGGTTAATGAACCAGACTAGATCAGATGACAGGTCCTGTCCCTCCAGGTTAATGAACCAGACTAGATCAGATGACAGGTCCTGGACCAGTGTGTTCCTGTCCCTCCAGGTTAATGAACCAGACTAGATCAGATGACTGGTCCTGTCCCTCCAGGTTAATGAACCAGACTAGATCAGATGACTGGTCCTGTCCCTCCAGGTTAATGAACCAGACTAGATCAGATGACAGGTCCTGGACCAGTGTGTTTCTGTCCCTCCAGGTTAATGAACCAGACTAGATCAGATGACAGGTCCTGGACCAGTGTGTTTCTGTCCCTCCAGGTTAATGAACCAGACTAGATCAGATGACAGGTCCTGGACCAGTGTGTTCCTGTCCCTCCAGGTTAATGAACCAGACTAGATCAGATGACAGGTCCTGTCCCCTCCAGGTTAATGAACCAGACTAGATCAGATGACTGGTCCTGTCCCTCCAGGTTAATGAACCAGACTAGATCAGATGACAGGTCCTGGACCAGTGTGTTCATGTCCCTCCAGGTTAATGAACCAGACTAGATCAGATGACAGGTCCTGGACCAGTGTGTTTCTGTCCCTCCAGGTTAATGAACCAGACTAGATCAGATGACAGGTCCTGGACCAGTGTGTTCATGTCCCTCCAGGTTAATGAACCAGACTAGATCAGATGACTGGTCCTGGACCAGTGTGTAACCAGTGTTTCTGTCCCTCCAGGTTTATAAACCTGCTGCTGAGTCAGATGTCTGTGGAGGACCTGAGAGAGGAGGCGTGTGACTGTCTGTTTGAGATTGTTAATAAAGGCATGGACCCGACAGACAAGACCAAACTGATTGAGTCTCTCTGTCAGGTCCTGCAGTCGGCTGGCTTCTTCAATGTGGACCAGGTAGGTGTACACACACACACACACACACACACACACACACACACACACACACACACACACACACACACACACACACACACACAGTCCCTTCTGGAAGTTTCCCCCATATTTTGTCGTTTTACAGCTTTGAATTTAAAATTTATTAAATTGAGATGTTGTGCCATTGATTTACACACAATACTTCACCATCTCAAAGTGGAAATCTGTTTTTAGACATTTAAAAAAAATGTCAAAAATAAAAAATAAAAAGCTGAAATGTTTTGAGTCAATAAGTATTTAACCCCTTTTGTTATGTCAAGACTAAATACGTTCAGGAGTCAAAATGTGCTCAACAAGTCACATAATAAGTTGTATAGACTCACTGTGTGCAATAATAATGTTTAACATGATTTATGAATGACTACCTCATCTCTGTACCCCACACGTACAATTATCTGTGAGGTCCCTCAGTTGAGTGGATTTGAAAGCACAGAATTAGTCACCATGAGGCTAATGGTGACTTTAAAACAGTTACAGAGTTTAAATGGTTGTGATAGAACTGAGGTTGGATCAACAACATTGTAGTGACTCCACAATACTAACCTAAATGACAGAGTGGAAAGAAGGAAGTCTGTACAGAATAAAAAATATTACCAAACATGCCTCCTGTTTGCAGCAAGGCACTAAAGTAATACTACAGAAAATGTAGCGAATAAATTAACTTTTGTCCTGAATAGAAAGTGTTATATTTGGGGCAAACACAACACATCACTGAGTACCACTCTTCATATTCTCAAGCATAGTGGTGGCTGCATCATGTTATGGGTATGCTTGTCATCGGTAAGGACCGGGGAGATTTTTAGGATAACAAAATAAAAACTGAATGGCGCTAATCACAGGAAGAATCCAAACCTGGTTCAGTCCGCTTTCCATGAATTCATGGAAAGCGGTGAATTCACCTTTCAGCCGGACAATAACCTAAAACACAAGACCAAATCTACACTGAGCTGTTTACCAAGAAGACATTTAATGTTCCTGAGGGGCCTCGTTACAGTTTTGACTTAAATCGGCTTAAATCTATGGAAAGACCTGAAAATGGCTGTCTAGCAATGATCAACAACCAACTTGACGGAGATTGAAGAATATAGAAAAGAATAAAATGTACAAATATTGTAAAATCCAGGTGTTTAAAGCTCTTCGAGACCCAGAAAGACTGAAGTCTGTAACATCTAAATACATTTGTTATATTTTTCATTAATATAGATCATTTTTTTTAATATAATTTTTATTCCACTTTGACGTCAGAGTATTTTGTGTAGATCGTTGAAAAGAAAATGTAATTTTAATATTAATTCATAACGTGGAAAAAGTCTAGGGGTCTGAATACTGTCTGACGACACACACACACACACCACATAACACACAACATATAACACACACACACACACAACATATAACACACACCACACAACATATAACACACACCACATATAACACACACACACACACACCACATAACACACAACATATAACACACACAACATATAACACACACACACACAACATATAACACACACCACACAACATATAACACACACACACCACACAACATATAACACACACACACCACACCACATAACACACACCACATATAACACACACACACACACACCACATATAACACACACCACATATAACACACACACACACACACACACACACACCACATATAACACACACACACACACCACATATAACACACACACACACACCACATATAACACACACACACACACACCACATATAACACACACACCACATATAACACACACACCACATATAACACACACACACCACATATAACACACACACCACATATAACACACACACACCACATATAACATATAACACACACACACACCACATATAACACACACACACACACACCACATATAACACACACACACACACACCACATATAACACACACACACACACCACATATAACACACACACACACACCACATATAACACACACACACACACCACATATAACACACACACACACACCACATATAACACACACACACACACCACATATAACACACACACACACACACCACATATAACACACACACACACACACCACATATAACACACACACACACACCACATATAACACACACACACACACACCACATATAACACACACACACACACACCACATATAACACACACACACACACACCACATATAACACACACACACACACCACATATAACACACACACACACCACATATAACACACACACACACACCACATATAACACACACACACACACACCACATATAACACACACACACACACACCACATATAACACACACACACACACCACATATAACACACACACACACACCACATATAACACACACACACACCACATATAACACACACACACACACACACACACACCACATATAACACACACACACACACACCACATATAACACACACACACACCACATATAACACACACACACACACACCACATATAACACACACACACACACACCACATATAACACACACACACACACCACATATAACACACACACACACACACCACATATAACACACACACACACACCACATATAACACACACACACCACATATAACACACACACACACACACCACATATAACACACACACACACACACCACATATAACACACACACACACACACCACATATAACACACACACACACACACCACATATAACACACACACACACACACCACATATAACACACACACCACATATAACACACACACACACACCACATATAACACACACACACACCACATATAACACACACACACACACACCACATATAACACACACACACACACACCACATATAACACACACACACACACACCACATATAACACACACACACACACACCACATATAACACACACACACACACACCACATATAACACACACACACACACACCACATATAACACACACACACACACACCACATATAACACACACACACACACACCACATATAACACACACACACACACACCACATATAACACACACACACACACCACATATAACACACACACACACACCACATATAACACACACACACACACCACATATAACACACACACACACACACCACATATAACACACACACACACACACCACATATAACACACACACACACACCACATATAACACACACACACACACACCACATATAACACACACACACACACACCACATATAACACACCCACACACACCACATATAACACACCCACACACACCACATATAACACACACCCACACACACCACATATAACACACACACACACACCACATATAACACACACACACACACCACATATAACACACACACACACACCACATATAACACACACACACACACCACATATAACACACACACACACACCACATATAACACACACACACACACCACATATAACACACACACACACACACCACATATAACACACACACACACACACCACATATAACACACACACACACACACCACATATAACACACACACACACACACCACATATAACACACACACACACACACCACATATAACACACACACACACACACACCACATATAACACACACACACACACACCACATATAACACACACACACACACACACCACATATAACACACACACACACACACACCACATATAACACACACACACACACACACCACATATAACACACACACACACACACACCACATATAACACACACACACACACACACCACATATAACACACACACACACACACACACCACATATAACACACACACACACACACACCACATATAACACACACACACACACACACCACATATAACACACACACACACACACACCACATATAACACACACACACACACACACCACATATAACACACACACACACACACACACCACATATAACACACACACACACACACACACCACATATAACACACACACACACACACACACCACATATAACACACACACACACACACACCACATATAACACACACACACACACACACCACATATAACACACACACACACACACACACCACATATAACACACACACACACACACACACCACATATAACACACACCACATATAACACACACACACACACACACACCACATATAACACACACGCTGCTCCATTTCCCACAGTCCAACAAAAGGCCAAAGGCCCCATTTTCCTCCTCACCTCCACTTCCTGAATGGATGTGAATCTGTTTCCTGTTTTATACCTGTCGAGTGAAAGTGTTTCCTGTCTTGGCTCCATCAGGAGGAGGATGTGGACTTCTTGGCTAAGTTCTCCAGACTGGTGAATGGGATGGGCCAGTCTCTGGTGCTGAGCTGGACCAAACTGGCCAAGGGGGGCGAGGTGAACGATGCCGCCGAGGCCCTGCGAGCCCTGGAGGCCAAGGTTCCTCTGCTCCTCCAGCTGTTGGTCCACGACGATGATGACATCTCCGCCAACATCGTAGGCTTCTGCTACGACTACCTGAACGTACTCAAACAGGTGAGATACACGCTGCTAGTTGGGAATGAGGCTCCCTATTCTCTATGTGCACTACATTTGACCAGAGGTCTATGGGAATATGGCTCCCTATTCTCTATGTGCACTACATTTGACCAGAGGTCTATGGGAATATGGCTCCCTATTCTCTATGTGTACTACATTTGACCAGAGGTCTATGGGAATATGGCTCCCTATTCTCTATGTGCACTACATTTGACCAGAGGTCTATGGGAATATGGCTCCCTATTCTCTATGGCACCTTATTCCATCCAGGCCTCTGGTCAAATGTAGTGCACTATGAAGGGAATACTGTCATTTGGGCCACTCTAGATGTATCTTTACCAGACAGGAGACACTCTAGATGTATCTTTACTAGACAGGAGAGGGAGACACTCTAGATGTATCTTTACCAGACAGGAGAGGGAGACACTCTAGATGTATCTTTACTAGACAGGAGAGGGAGACACTCTAGATGTATCTTTACTAGACAGTAGAGGGAGACACTCTAGATGTATCTTTACTAGACAGGAGACACTCTAGATGTATCTTTACCAGACAGGAGACACTCTAGATGTATCTTTACCAGACAGGAGAGGGAGACACTCTAGATGTATCTTTACTAGACAGGAGAGGGAGACACTCTAGATGTATCTTTACCAGACAGGAGACACTCTAGATGTATCTTTACCAGACAGGAGAGGGAGACACTCTAGATGTATCTTTACTAGACAGGAGAGGGAGACACTCTAGATGTATCTTTACCAGACAGGAGAGGGAGACACTCTAGATGTATCTTTACTAGACAGGAGAGGGAGCCACTCTAGATGTATCTTTACCAGACAGGAGAGGGAGACACTCTAGATGTATCTTTACTAGACAGGAGACACTCTAGATGTATCTTTACCAGACAGGAGACACTCTAGATGTATCTTTACCAGACAGGAGAGGGAGACACTCTAGATGTATCTTTACTAGACAGGAGAGGGAGACACTCTAGATGTATCTTTACTAGACAGGAGAGGGAGACACTCTAGATGTATCTTTACTAGACAGTAGAGGGAGACACTCTAGATGTATCTTTACTAGACAGGAGACACTCTAGATGTATCTTTACCAGACAGGAGACACTCTAGATGTATCTTTACCAGACAGGAGAGGGAGACACTCTAGATGTATCTTTACTAGACAGGAGAGGGAGACACTCTAGATGTATCTTTACCAGACAGGAGACACTCTAGATGTATCTTTACTAGACAGGAGAGGGAGCCACTCTAGATGTGTCTTTACTAGACAGGAGAGGGAGACACTCTAGATGTATCTTTACTAGACAGGAGAGGGAGACACTCTAGATGTATCTTTACTAGACAGGAGAGGGAGACACTCTAGATGTATCTTTACTAGACAGGAGAGGGAGCCACTCTAGATGTGTCTTTACCAGACAGGAGAGGGAGACACTCTAGATGTATCTTTACTAGACAGGAGAGGGAGACACTCTAGATGTATCTTTACCAGACAGGAGAGGGAGACACTCTAGATGTATCTTTACTAGACAGGAGAGGGAGCCACTCTAGATGTATCTTTACTAGACAGGAGAGGGAGACACTCTAGATGTATCTTTACTAGACAGGAGAGGGAGACACTCTAGATGTATCTTTACCAGACAGGAGACACTCTAGATGTATCTTTACTAGACAGGAGAGGGAGACACTCTAGATGTATCTTTACTAGACAGGAGAGGGAGACACTCTAGATGTATCTTTACTAGACAGGAGAGGGAGACACTCTAGATGTATCTTTACCAGACAGGAGACACTCTAGATGTATCTTTACTAGACAGGAGAGGGAGACACTCTAGATGTATCTTTACTAGATAGGAGAGGGAGACACTCTAGATGTATCTTTACCAGACAGGAGACACTCTAGATGTATCTTTACCAGACAGGAGACACTCTAGATGTATCTTTACCAGACAGGAGAGGGAGACACTCTAGATGTATCTTTACCAGACAGGAGACACTCTAGATGTATCTTTACCAGACAGGAGAGGGAGACACTCTAGATGTATCTTTACCAGACAGGAGACACTCTAGATGTATCTTTACCAGACAGGAGAGGGAGACACTCTAGATGTATCTTTACTAGACAGGAGAGGGAGACACTCTAGATGTATCTTTACTAGACAGGAGAGGGAGACACTCTAGATGTATCTTTACTAGACAGGAGAGGGAGACACTCTAGATGTATCTTTACTAGACAGGAGAGGGAGACACTCTAGATGTATCTTTACTAGACAGGAGAGGGAGCCACTCTAGATGTATCTTTACCAGACAGGAGAGGGAGACACTCTAGATGTATCTTTACCAGACAGGAGACACTCTAGATGTATCTTTACTAGACAGGAGAGGGAGACACTCTAGATGTATCTTTACCAGACAGGAGACACTCTAGATGTATCTTTACTAGACAGGAGAGGGAGCCACTCTAGATGTATCTTTACTAGACAGGAGAGGGAGACACTCTAGATGTATCTTTACCAGACAGGAGACACTCTAGATGTATCTTTACTAGACAGGAGAGGGAGCCACTCTAGATGTATCTTTACTAGACAGGAGAGGGAGACACTCTAGATGTATCTTTACTAGACAGGAGAGGGAGCCACTCTAGATGTATCTTTACTAGACAGGAGAGGGAGACACTCTAGATGTATCTTTACCAGACAGGAGACACTCTAGATGTATCTTTACTAGACAGGAGAGGGAGCCACTCTAGATGTATCTTTACTAGACAGGAGAGGGAGACACTCTAGATGTATCTTTACCAGACAGGAGAGGGAGACACTCTAGATGTATCTTTACCAGACAGGAGACACTCTAGATGTATCTTTACTAGACAGGAGAGGGAGACACTCTAGATGTATCTTTACCAGACAGGAGAGGGAGACACTCTAGATGTATCTTTACCAGACAGGAGACACTCTAGATGTATCTTTACTAGACAGGAGAGGGAGCCACTCTAGATGTATCTTTACTAGACAGGAGAGGGAGACACTCTAGATGTATCTTTACCAGACAGGAGAGGGAGACACTCTAGATGTATCTTTACTAGACAGGAGAGGGAGACACTCTAGATGTATCTTTACTAGACAGGAGAGGGAGACACTCTAGATGTATCTTTACTAGACAGGAGAGGGAGACACTCTAGATGTATCTTTACTAGACAGGAGAGGGAGACACTCTAGATGTATCTTTACTAGACAGGAGAGGGAGACACTCTAGATGTATCTTTACTAGACAGGAGAGGGAGACACTCTAGATGTATCTTTACTAGACAGGAGAGGGAGACACTCTAGATGTATCTTTACCAGACAGGAGAGGGAGACACTCTAGATGTATCTTTACTAGACAGGAGAGGGAGACACTCTAGATGTATCTTTACTAGACAGGAGAGGGAGACACTCTAGATGTATCTTTACCAGACAGGAGAGGGAGACACTCTAGATGTATCTTTACTAGACAGGAGAGGGAGACACTCTAGATGTATCTTTACTAGACAGGAGACACTCTAGATGTATCTTTACTAGACAGGAGAGGGAGACACTCTAGATGTATCTTTACCAGACAGGAGAGGGAGACACTCTAGATGTATCTTTACCAGACAGGAGACACTCTAGATGTATCTTTACCAGACAGGAGAGGGAGACACTCTAGATGTATCTTTACCAGACAGGAGAGGGAGACACTCTAGATGTATCTTTACCAGACAGGAGAGGGAGACACTCTAGATGTATCTTTACCAGACAGGAGAGGGAGACACTCTAGATGTATCTTTACCAGACAGGAGAGGGAGACACTCTAGATGTATCTTTACTAGACAGGAGAGGGAGACACTCTAGATGTATCTTTACCAGACAGGAGAGGGAGATACTCTAGATGTATCTTTACTAGACAGGAGACACTCTAGATGTATCTTTACCAGACAGGAGACACTCTAGATGTATCTTTACTAGACAGGAGAGGGAGACACTCTAGATGTATCTTTACCAGACAGGAGAGGGAGACACTCTAGATGTATCTTTACCAGACAGGAGAGGGAGACACTCTAGATGTATCTTTACTAGACAGGAGAGGGAGACACTCTAGATGTATCTTTACCAGACAGGAGAGGGAGACACTCTAGATGTATCTTTACCAGACAGGAGAGGGAGACACTCTAGATGTATCTTTACCAGACAGGAGAGGGAGACACTCTAGATGTATCTTTACTAGACAGGAGAGGGAGACACTCTAGATGTATCTTTACCAGACAGGAGACACTCTAGATGTATCTTTACTAGACAGGAGAGGGAGACACTCTAGATGTATCTTTACTAGACAGGAGAGGGAGACACTCTAGATGTATCTTTACCAGACAGGAGAGGGAGACACTCTAGATGTATCTTTACCAGACAGGAGAGGGAGACACTCTAGATGTATCTTTACCAGACAGGAGAGGGAGACACTCTAGATGTATCTTTACCAGTCTAGATGTATCTTTACTAGACAGGAGACACTCTAGATGTATCTTTACCAGACAGGAGAGGGAGACACTCTAGATGTATCTTTACTAGACAGGAGAGGGAGACACTCTAGATGTATCTTTACTAGACAGGAGACACTCTAGATGTATCTTTACCAGACAGGAGAGGGAGACACTCTAGATGTATCTTTACTAGACAGGAGAGGGAGACACTCTAGATGTATCTTTACCAGACAGGAGAGGGAGACACTCTAGATGTATCTTTACCAGACAGGAGAGGGAGACACTCTAGATGTATCTTTACCAGACAGGAGAGGGAGACACTCTAGATGTATCTTTACTAGACAGGAGACACTCTAGATGTATCTTTACTAGACAGGAGAGGGAGACACTCTAGATGTATCTTTACCAGACAGGAGACACTCTAGATGTATCTTTACTAGACAGGAGAGGGAGACACTCTAGATGTATCTTTACTAGACAGGAGAGGGAGCCACTCTAGATGTATCTTTACTAGACAGGAGAGGGAGACACTCTAGATGTATCTTTACCAGACAGGAGAGGGAGACACTCTAGATGTATCTTTACTAGACAGGAGAGGGAGACACTCTAGATGTATCTTTACCAGACAGGAGAGGGAGACACTCTAGATGTATCTTTACCAGACAGGAGACACTCTAGATGTATCTTTACTAGACAGGAGAGGGAGACACTCTAGATGTGTCTTTACCAGACAGGAGAGGGAGCCACTCTAGATGTGTCTTTACCAGACAGGAGAGGGAGACACTCTAGATGTATCTTTACCAGACAGGAGAGGGAGACACTCTAGATGTATCTTTACCAGACAGGAGACACTCTAGATGTATCTTTACCAGACAGGAGACACTCTAGATGTATCTTTACCAGACAGGAGAGGGAGACACTCTAGATGTATCTTTACTAGACAGGAGAGGGAGACACTCTAGATGTATCTTTACTAGACAGGAGAGGGAGACACTCTAGATGTATCTTTACCAGACAGGAGACACTCTAGATGTATCTTTACTAGACAGGAGACACTCTAGATGTATCTTTACCAGACAGGAGAGGGAGACACTCTAGATGTATCTTTACTAGACAGGAGAGGGAGACACTCTAGATGTATCTTTACTAGACAGGAGAGGGAGACACTCTAGATGTATCTTTACTAGACAGGAGAGGGAGCCACTCTAGATGTATCTTTACTAGACAGGAGAGGGAGACACTCTAGATGTATCTTTACTAGACAGGAGAGGGAGCCACTCTAGATGTATCTTTACTAGACAGGAGAGGGAGACACTCTAGATGTGTCTTTACCAGACAGGAGAGGGAGACACTCTAGATGTATCTTTACCAGACAGGAGAGGGAGACACTCTAGATGTATCTTTACCAGACAGGAGACACTCTAGATGTATCTTTACCAGACAGGAGAGGGAGACACTCTAGATGTATCTTTACTAGACAGGAGACACTCTAGATGTATCTTTACCAGACAGGAGAGGGAGACACTCTAGATGTATCTTTACCAGACAGGAGACACTCTAGATGTATCTTAACTAGACAGGAGAGGGAGACACTCTAGATGTATCTTTACTAGACAGGAGAGGGAGCCACTCTAGATGTGTCTTTACCAGACAGGAGAGGGAGACACTCTAGATGTATCTTTACCAGACAGGAGACACTCTAGATGTATCTTTACTAGACAGGAGAGGGAGACACTCTAGATGTATCTTTACTAGACAGGAGAGGGAGCCACTCTAGATGTGTCTTTACCAGACAGGAGAGGGAGACACTCTAGATGTATCTTTACCAGACAGGAGACACTCTAGATGTATCTTTACTAGACAGGAGAGGGAGACACTCTAGATGTATCTTTACTAGACAGGAGAGGGAGACACTCTAGATGTATCTTTACTAGACAGGAGAGGGAGTCACTCTAGATGTATCTTTACTAGACAGGAGAGGGAGACACTCTAGATGTATCTTTACTAGACAGGAGAGGGAGCCACTCTAGATGTATCTTTACCAGACAGGAGAGGGAGACACTCTAGATGTATCTTTACCAGACAGGAGACACTCTAGATGTATCTTTACCAGACAGGAGAGGGAGACACTCTAGATGTATCTTTACTAGACAGGAGAGGGAGACACTCTAGATGTATCTTTACTAGACAGGAGACACTCTAGATGTATCTTTACCAGACAGGAGACACTCTAGATCAGGGGTGTCAAACTCATTCCACGGAGGGCCTTGTGTCTGCAGGTTTTTGGTCTTTCCTTTCAATAAAGCCCTAGACAACCAGGTGTGGGGAGTTCCTAACTAATTAGTGATGTTAATTCATCAATCAAGTACAAGGGTGGAGCGAAAACCCGCAGACACTCGGCCCTCCGTGGAATGAGTTTGACACCTGTGCTCTAGATGTATCTTTACCAGACAGGAGACACTCTAGATGTATCTTTACCAGACAGGAGACACTCTAGATGTATCTTTACCAGACAGGAGACACTCTAGATGTATCTTTACTAGACAGGAGAGGGAGACACTCTAGATGTATCTTTACCAGACAGGAGACACTCTAGATGTATCTTTACTAGACAGGAGAGGGAGACACTCTAGATGTATCTTTACCAGACAGGAGAGGGAGACACTCTAGATGTATCTTTACCAGAGAGGAGAGGGAGACACTCTAGATGTATCTTTACCAGACAGGAGAGGGAGACACTCTAGATGTATCTTTACCAGACAGGAGAGGGAGACACTCTAGATGTATCTTTACTAGACAGGAGACACTCTAGATGTATCTTTACCAGACAGGAGAGGGAGACACTCTAGATGTATCTTTACCAGACAGGAGAGGGAGACACTCTAGATGTATCTTTACCAGACAGGAGAGGGAGACACTCTAGATGTATCTTTACCAGACAGGAGAGGGAGACACTCTAGATGTATCTTTACTAGACAGGAGAGGGAGACACTCTAGATGTATCTTTACCAGACAGGAGAGGGAGATACTCTAGATGTATCTTTACTAGACAGGAGACACTCTAGATGTATCTTTACCAGACAGGAGACACTCTAGATGTATCTTTACTAGACAGGAGAGGGAGACACTCTAGATGTATCTTTACCAGACAGGAGAGGGAGACACTCTAGATGTATCTTTACCAGACAGGAGAGGGAGACACTCTAGATGTATCTTTACCAGACAGGAGAGGGAGACACTCTAGATGTATCTTTACCAGACAGGAGAGGGAGACACTCTAGATGTATCTTTACTAGACAGGAGACACTCTAGATGTATCTTTACTAGACAGGAGAGGGAGACACTCTAGATGTATCTTTACCAGACAGGAGACACTCTAGATGTATCTTTACTAGACAGGAGAGGGAGACACTCTAGATGTATCTTTACTAGACAGGAGAGGGAGCCACTCTAGATGTATCTTTACTAGACAGGAGAGGGAGACACTCTAGATGTATCTTTACCAGACAGGAGAGGGAGACACTCTAGATGTATCTTTACTAGACAGGAGAGGGAGACACTCTAGATGTATCTTTACCAGACAGGAGACACTCTAGATGTATCTTTACTAGACAGGAGAGGGAGACACTCTAGATGTATCTTTACTAGACAGGAGAGGGAGCCACTCTAGATGTGTCTTTACCAGACAGGAGAGGGAGACACTCTAGATGTATCTTTACCAGACAGGAGAGGGAGACACTCTAGATGTATCTTTACCAGACAGGAGACACTCTAGATGTATCTTTACCAGACAGGAGACACTCTAGATGTATCTTTACCAGACAGGAGAGGGAGACACTCTAGATGTATCTTTACTAGACAGGAGAGGGAGACACTCTAGATGTATCTTTACTAGACAGGAGAGGGAGACACTCTAGATGTATCTTTACCAGACAGGAGACACTCTAGATGTATCTTTACTAGACAGGAGACACTCTAGATGTATCTTTACCAGACAGGAGAGGGAGACACTCTAGATGTATCTTTACTAGACAGGAGAGGGAGACACTCTAGATGTATCTTTACTAGACAGGAGAGGGAGACACTCTAGATGTATCTTTACTAGACAGGAGAGGGAGCCACTCTAGATGTATCTTTACTAGACAGGAGAGGGAGACACTCTAGATGTATCTTTACTAGACAGGAGAGGGAGCCACTCTAGATGTGTCTTTACCAGACAGGAGAGGGAGACACTCTAGATGTATCTTTACCAGACAGGAGAGGGAGACACTCTAGATGTATCTTTACCAGACAGGAGACACTCTAGATGTATCTTTACCAGACAGGAGACACTCTAGATGTATCTTTACCAGACAGGAGAGGGAGACACTCTAGATGTATCTTTACTAGACAGGAGAGGGAGACACTCTAGATGTATCTTTACTAGACAGGAGAGGGAGACACTCTAGATGTATCTTTACCAGACAGGAGACACTCTAGATGTATCTTTACTAGACAGGAGACACTCTAGATGTATCTTTACCAGACAGGAGAGGGAGACACTCTAGATGTATCTTTACTAGACAGGAGAGGGAGACACTCTAGATGTATCTTTACCAGACAGGAGAGGGAGACACTCTAGATGTATCTTTACCAGACAGGAGACACTCTAGATGTATCTTTACTAGACAGGAGAGGGAGACACTCTAGATGTATCTTTACTAGACAGGAGAGGGAGCCACTCTAGATGTGTCTTTACCAGACAGGAGAGGGAGACACTCTAGATGTATCTTTACCAGACAGGAGAGGGAGACACTCTAGATGTATCTTTACCAGACAGGAGACACTCTAGATGTATCTTTACCAGACAGGAGACACTCTAGATGTATCTTTACCAGACAGGAGAGGGAGACACTCTAGATGTATCTTTACTAGACAGGAGAGGGAGACACTCTAGATGTATCTTTACTAGACAGGAGAGGGAGACACTCTAGATGTATCTTTACCAGACAGGAGACACTCTAGATGTATCTTTACTAGACAGGAGACACTCTAGATGTATCTTTACCAGACAGGAGAGGGAGACACTCTAGATGTATCTTTACTAGACAGGAGAGGGAGACACTCTAGATGTATCTTTACTAGACAGGAGAGGGAGACACTCTAGATGTATCTTTACTAGACAGGAGAGGGAGCCACTCTAGATGTATCTTTACATGACAGGAGAGGGAGACACTCTAGATGTATCTTTACTAGACAGGAGAGGGAGCCACTCTAGATGTATCTTTACTAGACAGGAGAGGGAGACACTCTAGATGTGTCTTTACCAGACAGGAGAGGGAGACACTCTAGATGTATCTTTACCAGACAGGAGAGGGAGACACTCTAGATGTATCTTTACCAGACAGGAGACACTCTAGATGTATCTTTACCAGACAGGAGAGGGAGACACTCTAGATGTATCTTTACTAGACAGGAGACACTCTAGATGTATCTTTACCAGACAGGAGAGGGAGACACTCTAGATGTATCTTTACCAGACAGGAGACACTCTAGATGTATCTTAACTAGACAGGAGAGGGAGACACTCTAGATGTATCTTTACTAGACAGGAGAGGGAGCCACTCTAGATGTATCTTTACCAGACAGGAGAGGGAGACACTCTAGATGTATCTTTACCAGACAGGAGAGGGAGACACTCTAGATGTATCTTTACCAGACAGGAGAGGGAGACACTCTAGATGTATCTTTACCAGACAGGAGAGGGAGACACTCTAGATGTATCTTTACCAGACAGGAGAGGGAGACACTCTAGATGTATCTTTACCAGACAGGAGAGGGAGACACTCTAGATGTATCTTTACCAGACAGGAGAGGGAGACACTCTAGATGTATCTTTACCAGACAGGAGAGGGAGACACTCTAGATGTATCTTTACCAGACAGGAGAGGGAGACACTCTAGATGTATCTTTACCAGACAGGAGAGGGAGACACTCTAGATGTATCTTTACCAGACAGGAGAGGGAGACACTCTAGATGTATCTTTACCAGACAGGAGAGGGAGACACTCTAGATGTATCTTTACTAGACAGGAGACACTCTAGATGTATCTTTACCAGACAGGAGACACTCTAGATGTATCTTTACTAGACAGGAGAGGGAGACACTCTAGATGTATCTTTACCAGACAGGAGAGGGAGACACTCTAGATGTATCTTTACCAGACAGGAGAGGGAGACACTCTAGATGTATCTTTACCAGACAGGAGAGGGAGACACTCTAGATGTATCTTTACCAGACAGGAGAGGGAGACACTCTAGATGTATCTTTACCAGACAGGAGAGGGAGACACTCTAGATGTATCTTTACCAGACAGGAGAGGGAGACACTCTAGATGTATCTTTACTAGACAGGAGAGGGAGACACTCTAGATGTATCTTTACCAGACAGGAGACACTCTAGATGTATCTTTACCAGACAGGAGAGGGAGACACTCTAGATGTATCTTTACCAGACAGGAGAGGGAGACACTCTAGATGTATCTTTACCAGACAGGAGAGGGAGACACTCTAGATGTATCTTTACCAGTCTAGATGTATCTTTACTAGACAGGAGACACTCTAGATGTATCTTTACCAGACAGGAGAGGGAGACACTCTAGATGTATCTTTACTAGACAGGAGAGGGAGACACTCTAGATGTATCTTTACTAGACAGGAGACACTCTAGATGTATCTTTACCAGACAGGAGAGGGAGACACTCTAGATGTATCTTTACTAGACAGGAGAGGGAGACACTCTAGATGTATCTTTACCAGACAGGAGAGGGAGACACTCTAGATGTATCTTTACCAGACAGGAGAGGGAGACACTCTAGATGTATCTTTACCAGACAGGAGAGGGAGACACTCTAGATGTATCTTTACTAGACAGGAGACACTCTAGATGTATCTTTACTAGACAGGAGAGGGAGACACTCTAGATGTATCTTTACCAGACAGGAGACACTCTAGATGTATCTTTACTAGACAGGAGACACTCTAGATGTATCTTTACCAGACAGGAGAGGGAGACACTCTAGATGTATCTTTACTAGACAGGAGAGGGAGACACTCTAGATGTATCTTTACCAGACAGGAGAGGGAGACACTCTAGATGTATCTTTACCAGACAGGAGAGGGAGACACTCTAGATGTATCTTTACCAGACAGGAGAGGGAGACACTCTAGATGTATCTTTACTAGACAGGAGACACTCTAGATGTATCTTTACTAGACAGGAGAGGGAGACACTCTAGATGTATCTTTACCAGACAGGAGACACTCTAGATGTATCTTTACTAGACAGGAGAGGGAGACACTCTAGATGTATCTTTACTAGACAGGAGAGGGAGCCACTCTAGATGTATCTTTACTAGACAGGAGAGGGAGACACTCTAGATGTATCTTTACCAGACAGGAGAGGGAGACACTCTAGATGTATCTTTACTAGACAGGAGAGGGAGACACTCTAGATGTATCTTTACCAGACAGGAGAGGGAGACACTCTAGATGTATCTTTACCAGACAGGAGACACTCTAGATGTATCTTTACTAGACAGGAGAGGGAGACACTCTAGATGTATCTTTACTAGACAGGAGAGGGAGCCACTCTAGATGTGTCTTTACCAGACAGGAGAGGGAGACACTCTAGATGTATCTTTACCAGACAGGAGAGGGAGACACTCTAGATGTATCTTTACCAGACAGGAGACACTCTAGATGTATCTTTACCAGACAGGAGACACTCTAGATGTATCTTTACCAGACAGGAGAGGGAGACACTCTAGATGTATCTTTACTAGACAGGAGAGGGAGACACTCTAGATGTATCTTTACTAGACAGGAGAGGGAGACACTCTAGATGTATCTTTACCAGACAGGAGACACTCTAGATGTATCTTTACTAGACAGGAGACACTCTAGATGTATCTTTACCAGACAGGAGAGGGAGACACTCTAGATGTATCTTTACTAGACAGGAGAGGGAGACACTCTAGATGTATCTTTACTAGACAGGAGAGGGAGACACTCTAGATGTATCTTTACTAGACAGGAGAGGGAGCCACTCTAGATGTATCTTTACTAGACAGGAGAGGGAGACACTCTAGATGTATCTTTACTAGACAGGAGAGGGAGACACTCTAGATGTATCTTTACTAGACAGGAGAGGGAGACACTCTAGATGTGTCTTTACCAGACAGGAGAGGGAGACACTCTAGATGTATCTTTACCAGACAGGAGAGGGAGACACTCTAGATGTATCTTTACCAGACAGGAGACACTCTAGATGTATCTTTACCAGACAGGAGAGGGAGACACTCTAGATGTATCTTTACTAGACAGGAGACACTCTAGATGTATCTTTACCAGACAGGAGAGGGAGACACTCTAGATGTATCTTTACCAGACAGGAGACACTCTAGATGTATCTTAACTAGACAGGAGAGGGAGACACTCTAGATGTATCTTTACTAGACAGGAGAGGGAGACACTCTAGATGTGTCTTTACCAGACAGGAGAGGGAGACACTCTAGATGTATCTTTACCAGACAGGAGACACTCTAGATGTATCTTTACTAGACAGGAGAGGGAGACACTCTAGATGTATCTTTACTAGACAGGAGAGGGAGCCACTCTAGATGTGTCTTTACCAGACAGGAGAGGGAGACACTCTAGATGTATCTTTACCAGACAGGAGACACTCTAGATGTATCTTTACTAGACAGGAGAGGGAGACACTCTAGATGTATCTTTACTAGACAGGAGAGGGAGACACTCTAGATGTATCTTTACTAGACAGGAGAGGGAGTCACTCTAGATGTATCTTTACTAGACAGGAGAGAGAGACACTCTAGATGTATCTTTACTAGACAGGAGAGGGAGCCACTCTAGATGTATCTTTACCAGACAGGAGAGGGAGACACTCTAGATGTATCTTTACCAGACAGGAGACACTCTAGATGTATCTTTACCAGACAGGAGAGGGAGACACTCTAGATGTATCTTTACTAGACAGGAGAGGGAGACACTCTAGATGTATCTTTACTAGACAGGAGACACTCTAGATGTATCTTTACCAGACAGGAGACACTCTAGATGTATCTTTACCAGACAGGAGACACTCTAGATGTATCTTTACTAGACAGGAGAGGGAGACACTCTAGATGTATCTTTACCAGACAGGAGACACTCTAGATGTATCTTTACTAGACAGGAGAGGGAGACACTCTAGATGTATCTTTACCAGACAGGAGAGGGAGACACTCTAGATGTATCTTTACCAGACAGGAGAGGGAGACACTCTAGATGTATCTTTACCAGACAGGAGAGGGAGACACTCTAGATGTATCTTTACCAGACAGGAGAGGGAGACACTCTAGATGTATCTTTACTAGACAGGAGACACTCTAGATGTATCTTTACTAGACAGGAGAGGGAGACACTCTAGATGTATCTTTACCAGACAGGAGAGGGAGACACTCTAGATGTATCTTTACTAGACAGGAGAGGGAGACACTCTAGATGTATCTTTACCAGACAGGAGACACTCTAGATGTATCTTTACTAGACAGGAGAGGGAGACACTCTAGATGTATCTTTACTAGACAGGAGAGGGAGACACTCTAGATGTATCTTTACTAGACAGGAGAGGGAGACACTCTAGATGTATCTTTACCAGACAGGAGACACTCTAGATGTATCTTTACTAGACAGGAGAGGGAGACACTCTAGATGTATCTTTACTAGACAGGAGAGGGAGACACTCTAGATGTATCTTTACCAGACAGGAGACACTCTAGATGTATCTTTACCAGACAGGAGACACTCTAGATGTATCTTTACCAGACAGGAGAGGGAGACACTCTAGATGTATCTTTACCAGACAGGAGACACTCTAGATGTATCTTTACCAGACAGGAGAGGGAGACACTCTAGATGTATCTTTACCAGACAGGAGACACTCTAGATGTATCTTTACCAGACAGGAGAGGGAGACACTCTAGATGTATCTTTACTAGACAGGAGAGGGAGACACTCTAGATGTATCTTTACCAGACAGGAGAGGGAGACACTCTAGATGTATCTTTACTAGACAGGAGAGGGAGACACTCTAGATGTATCTTTACTAGACAGGAGAGGGAGACACTCTAGATGTATCTTTACTAGACAGGAGAGGGAGACACTCTAGATGTATCTTTACTAGACAGGAGAGGGAGACACTCTAGATGTATCTTTACTAGACAGGAGAGGGAGACACTCTAGATGTATCTTTACTAGACAGGAGAGGGAGACACTCTAGATGTATCTTTACTAGACAGGAGAGGGAGACACTCTAGATGTATCTTTACTAGACAGGAGAGGGAGACACTCTAGATGTATCTTTACTAGACAGGAGAGGGAGACACTCTAGATGTATCTTTACTAGACAGGAGAGGGAGACACTCTAGATGTATCTTTACTAGACAGGAGAGGGAGACACTCTAGATGTATCTTTACTAGACAGGAGAGGGAGACACTCTAGATGTATCTTTACCAGACAGGAGAGGGAGACACTCTAGATGTATCTTTACTAGACAGGAGAGGGAGACACTCTAGATGTATCTTTACTAGACAGGAGACACCCTAGATGTATCTTTACTAGACAGGAGAGGGAGACACTCTAGATGTATCTTTACCAGACAGGAGAGGGAGACACTCTAGATGTATCTTTACCAGACAGGAGACACTCTAGATGTATCTTTACCAGACAGGAGAGGGAGACACTCTAGATGTATCTTTACCAGACAGGAGAGGGAGACACTCTAGATGTATCTTTACCAGACAGGAGAGGGAGACACTCTAGATGTATCTTTACCAGACAGGAGAGGGAGACACTCTAGATGTATCTTTACTAGACAGGAGAGGGAGACACTCTAGATGTATCTTTACCAGACAGGAGAGGGAGATACTCTAGATGTATCTTTACTAGACAGGAGACACTCTAGATGTATCTTTACCAGACAGGAGACACTCTAGATGTATCTTTACTAGACAGGAGAGGGAGACACTCTAGATGTATCTTTACCAGACAGGAGAGGGAGACACTCTAGATGTATCTTTACCAGACAGGAGACACTCTAGATGTATCTTTACCAGACAGGAGACACTCTAGATGTATCTTTACCAGACAGGAGAGGGAGACACTCTAGATGTATCTTTACTAGACAGGAGAGGGAGACACTCTAGATGTATCTTTACTAGACAGGAGAGGGAGACACTCTAGATGTATCTTTACCAGACAGGAGACACTCTAGATGTATCTTTACTAGACAGGAGACACTCTAGATGTATCTTTACCAGACAGGAGAGGGAGACACTCTAGATGTATCTTTACTAGACAGGAGAGGGAGACACTCTAGATGTATCTTTACTAGACAGGAGAGGGAGACACTCTAGATGTATCTTTACTAGACAGGAGAGGGAGCCACTCTAGATGTATCTTTACTAGACAGGAGAGGGAGACACTCTAGATGTATCTTTACTAGACAGGAGAGGGAGACACTCTAGATGTATCTTTACTAGACAGGAGAGGGAGACACTCTAGATGTGTCTTTACCAGACAGGAGAGGGAGACACTCTAGATGTATCTTTACCAGACAGGAGAGGGAGACACTCTAGATGTATCTTTACCAGACAGGAGACACTCTAGATGTATCTTTACCAGACAGGAGAGGGAGACACTCTAGATGTATCTTTACTAGACAGGAGACACTCTAGATGTATCTTTACCAGACAGGAGAGGGAGACACTCTAGATGTATCTTTACCAGACAGGAGACACTCTAGATGTATCTTAACTAGACAGGAGAGGGAGACACTCTAGATGTATCTTTACTAGACAGGAGAGGGAGCCACTCTAGATGTGTCTTTACCAGACAGGAGAGGGAGACACTCTAGATGTATCTTTACCAGACAGGAGACACTCTAGATGTATCTTTACTAGACAGGAGAGGGAGACACTCTAGATGTATCTTTACTAGACAGGAGAGGGAGCCACTCTAGATGTGTCTTTACCAGACAGGAGAGGGAGACACTCTAGATGTATCTTTACCAGACAGGAGACACTCTAGATGTATCTTTACTAGACAGGAGAGGGAGACACTCTAGATGTATCTTTACTAGACAGGAGAGGGAGACACTCTAGATGTATCTTTACTAGACAGGAGAGGGAGTCACTCTAGATGTATCTTTACTAGACAGGAGAGAGAGACACTCTAGATGTATCTTTACTAGACAGGAGAGGGAGCCACTCTAGATGTATCTTTACCAGACAGGAGAGGGAGACACTCTAGATGTATCTTTACCAGACAGGAGACACTCTAGATGTATCTTTACCAGACAGGAGAGGGAGACACTCTAGATGTATCTTTACTAGACAGGAGAGGGAGACACTCTAGATGTATCTTTACTAGACAGGAGACACTCTAGATGTATCTTTACCAGACAGGAGACACTCTAGATGTATCTTTACCAGACAGGAGACACTCTAGATGTATCTTTACTAGACAGGAGAGGGAGACACTCTAGATGTATCTTTACCAGACAGGAGACACTCTAGATGTATCTTTACTAGACAGGAGAGGGAGACACTCTAGATGTATCTTTACCAGACAGGAGAGGGAGACACTCTAGATGTATCTTTACCAGAGAGGAGAGGGAGACACTCTAGATGTATCTTTACCAGACAGGAGAGGGAGACACTCTAGATGTATCTTTACCAGACAGGAGAGGGAGACACTCTAGATGTATCTTTACTAGACAGGAGACACTCTAGATGTATCTTTACTAGACAGGAGAGGGAGACACTCTAGATGTATCTTTACCAGACAGGAGAGGGAGACACTCTAGATGTATCTTTACTAGACAGGAGAGGGAGACACTCTAGATGTATCTTTACCAGACAGGAGACACTCTAGATGTATCTTTACTAGACAGGAGAGGGAGACACTCTAGATGTATCTTTACTAGACAGGAGAGGGAGACACTCTAGATGTATCTTTACTAGACAGGAGAGGGAGACACTCTAGATGTATCTTTACCAGACAGGAGACACTCTAGATGTATCTTTACTAGACAGGAGAGGGAGACACTCTAGATGTATCTTTACTAGATAGGAGAGGGAGACACTCTAGATGTATCTTTACCAGACAGGAGACACTCTAGATGTATCTTTACCAGACAGGAGACACTCTAGATGTATCTTTACCAGACAGGAGAGGGAGACACTCTAGATGTATCTTTACCAGACAGGAGACACTCTAGATGTATCTTTACCAGACAGGAGAGGGAGACACTCTAGATGTATCTTTACCAGACAGGAGACACTCTAGATGTATCTTTACCAGACAGGAGAGGGAGACACTCTAGATGTATCTTTACTAGACAGGAGAGGGAGACACTCTAGATGTATCTTTACCAGACAGGAGAGGGAGACACTCTAGATGTATCTTTACTAGACAGGAGAGGGAGACACTCTAGATGTATCTTTACTAGACAGGAGAGGGAGACACTCTAGATGTATCTTTACTAGACAGGAGAGGGAGACACTCTAGATGTATCTTTACTAGACAGGAGAGGGAGACACTCTAGATGTATCTTTACTAGACAGGAGAGGGAGACACTCTAGATGTATCTTTACTAGACAGGAGAGGGAGACACTCTAGATGTATCTTTACTAGACAGGAGAGGGAGACACTCTAGATGTATCTTTACTAGACAGGAGAGGGAGACACTCTAGATGTATCTTTACTAGACAGGAGAGGGAGACACTCTAGATGTATTTTTACTAGACAGGAGAGGGAGACACTCTAGATGTATCTTTACTAGACAGGAGAGGGAGACACTCTAGATGTATCTTTACTAGACAGGAGAGGGAGACACTCTAGATGTATCTTTACCAGACAGGAGAGGGAGACACTCTAGATGTATCTTTACTAGACAGGAGAGGGAGACACTCTAGATGTATCTTTACTAGACAGGAGACACCCTAGATGTATCTTTACTAGACAGGAGAGGGAGACACTCTAGATGTATCTTTACCAGACAGGAGAGGGAGACACTCTAGATGTATCTTTACCAGACAGGAGACACTCTAGATGTATCTTTACCAGACAGGAGAGGGAGACACTCTAGATGTATCTTTACCAGACAGGAGAGGGAGACACTCTAGATGTATCTTTACCAGACAGGAGAGGGAGACACTCTAGATGTATCTTTACCAGACAGGAGAGGGAGACACTCTAGATGTATCTTTACTAGACAGGAGAGGGAGACACTCTAGATGTATCTTTACCAGACAGGAGAGGGAGATACTCTAGATGTATCTTTACTAGACAGGAGACACTCTAGATGTATCTTTACCAGACAGGAGACACTCTAGATGTATCTTTACTAGACAGGAGAGGGAGACACTCTAGATGTATCTTTACCAGACAGGAGAGGGAGACACTCTAGATGTATCTTTACCAGACAGGAGAGGGAGACACTCTAGATGTATCTTTACCAGACAGGAGAGGGAGACACTCTAGATGTATCTTTACCAGACAGGAGAGGGAGACACTCTAGATGTATCTTTACTAGACAGGAGACACTCTAGATGTATCTTTACTAGACAGGAGAGGGAGACACTCTAGATGTATCTTTACCAGACAGGAGACACTCTAGATGTATCTTTACTAGACAGGAGAGGGAGACACTCTAGATGTATCTTTACTAGACAGGAGAGGGAGCCACTCTAGATGTATCTTTACTAGACAGGAGAGGGAGACACTCTAGATGTATCTTTACCAGACAGGAGAGGGAGACACTCTAGATGTATCTTTACTAGACAGGAGAGGGAGACACTCTAGATGTATCTTTACCAGACAGGAGAGGGAGACACTCTAGATGTATCTTTACCAGACAGGAGACACTCTAGATGTATCTTTACTAGACAGGAGAGGGAGACACTCTAGATGTATCTTTACTAGACAGGAGAGGGAGCCACTCTAGATGTGTCTTTACCAGACAGGAGAGGGAGACACTCTAGATGTATCTTTACTAGACAGGAGAGGGAGACACTCTAGATGTATCTTTACCAGACAGGAGAGGGAGACACTCTAGATGTATCTTTACCAGACAGGAGAGGGAGACACTCTAGATGTATCTTTACTAGACAGGAGACACTCTAGATGTATCTTTACTAGACAGGAGACACTCTAGATGTATCTTTACTAGACAGGAGACACTCTAGATGTATCTTTACCAGACAGGAGAGGGAGACACTCTAGATGTATCTTTACCAGACAGGAGAGGGAGACACTCTAGATGTATCTTTACTAGACAGGAGAGGGAGACACTCTAGATGTATCTTTACCAGACAGGAGAGGGAGACACTCTAGATGTATCTTTACCAGACAGGAGACACTCTAGATGTATCTTTACCAGACAGGAGACACTCTAGATGTATCTTTACCAGACAGGAGAGGGAGACACTCTAGATGTATCTTTACTAGACAGGAGAGGGAGACACTCTAGATGTATCTTTACTAGACAGGAGAGGGAGACACTCTAGATGTATCTTTACCAGACAGGAGACACTCTAGATGTATCTTTACTAGACAGGAGACACTCTAGATGTATCTTTACCAGACAGGAGAGGGAGACACTCTAGATGTATCTTTACTAGACAGGAGAGGGAGACACTCTAGATGTATCTTTACTAGACAGGAGAGGGAGACACTCTAGATGTATCTTTACTAGACAGGAGAGGGAGACACTCTAGATGTATCTTTACTAGACAGGAGAGGGAGCCACTCTAGATGTATCTTTACTAGACAGGAGAGGGAGCCACTCTAGATGTATCTTTACTAGACAGGAGAGGGAGACACTCTAGATGTGTCTTTACCAGACAGGAGAGGGAGACACTCTAGATGTATCTTTACCAGACAGGAGAGGGAGACACTCTAGATGTATCTTTACCAGACAGGAGACACTCTAGATGTATCTTTACCAGACAGGAGAGGGAGACACTCTAGATGTATCTTTACTAGACAGGAGACACTCTAGATGTATCTTTACCAGACAGGAGAGGGAGACACTCTAGATGTATCTTTACCAGACAGGAGACACTCTAGATGTATCTTAACTAGACAGGAGAGGGAGACACTCTAGATGTATCTTTACTAGACAGGAGAGGGAGCCACTCTAGATGTGTCTTTACCAGACAGGAGAGGGAGACACTCTAGATGTATCTTTACCAGACAGGAGACACTCTAGATGTATCTTTACTAGACAGGAGAGGGAGACACTCTAGATGTATCTTTACTAGACAGGAGAGGGAGCCACTCTAGATGTGTCTTTACCAGACAGGAGAGGGAGACACTCTAGATGTATCTTTACCAGACAGGAGACACTCTAGATGTATCTTTACTAGACAGGAGAGGGAGACACTCTAGATGTATCTTTACTAGACAGGAGAGGGAGACACTCTAGATGTATCTTTACTAGACAGGAGAGGGAGTCACTCTAGATGTATCTTTACTAGACAGGAGAGGGAGACACTCTAGATGTATCTTTACTAGACAGGAGAGGGAGCCACTCTAGATGTATCTTTACCAGACAGGAGAGGGAGACACTCTAGATGTATCTTTACCAGACAGGAGACACTCTAGATGTATCTTTACCAGACAGGAGAGGGAGACACTCTAGATGTATCTTTACTAGACAGGAGAGGGAGACACTCTAGATGTATCTTTACTAGACAGGAGACACTCTAGATGTATCTTTACCAGACAGGAGACACTCTAGATGTATCTTTACCAGACAGGAGACACTCTAGATGTATCATTACTAGACAGGAGAGGGAGACACTCTAGATGTATCTTTACCAGACAGGAGACACTCTAGATGTATCTTTACTAGACAGGAGAGGGAGACACTCTAGATGTATCTTTACCAGACAGGAGAGGGAGACACTCTAGATGTATCTTTACTAGACAGGAGAGGGAGACACTCTAGATGTATCTTTACCAGACAGGAGACACTCTAGATGTATCTTTACTAGACAGGAGAGGGAGACACTCTAGATGTATCTTTACCAGACAGGAGAGGGAGACACTCTAGATGTATCTTTACTAGACAGGAGAGGGAGACACTCTAGATGTATCTTTACTAGACAGGAGACACTCTAGATGTATCTTTACCAGACAGGAGACACTCTAGATGTATCTTTACCAGACAGGAGACACTCTAGATGTATCTTTACTAGACAGGAGAGGGAGACACTCTAGATGTATCTTTACCAGACAGGAGACACTCTAGATGTATCTTTACTAGACAGGAGAGGGAGACACTCTAGATGTATCTTTACCAGACAGGAGAGGGAGACACTCTAGATGTATCTTTACCAGACAGGAGAGGGAGACACTCTAGATGTATCTTTACCAGACAGGAGACACTCTAGATGTATCTTAACTAGACAGGAGAGGGAGACACTCTAGATGTATCTTTACTAGACAGGAGAGGGAGCCACTCTAGATGTGTCTTTACCAGACAGGAGAGGGAGACACTCTAGATGTATCTTTACCAGACAGGAGACACTCTAGATGTATCTTTACTAGACAGGAGAGGGAGACACTCTAGATGTATCTTTACTAGACAGGAGAGGGAGCCACTCTAGATGTGTCTTTACCAGACAGGAGAGGGAGACACTCTAGATGTATCTTTACCAGACAGGAGACACTCTAGATGTATCTTTACTAGACAGGAGAGGGAGACACTCTAGATGTATCTTTACTAGACAGGAGAGGGAGACACTCTAGATGTATCTTTACTAGACAGGAGAGGGAGTCACTCTAGATGTATCTTTACTAGACAGGAGAGAGAGACACTCTAGATGTATCTTTACTAGACAGGAGAGGGAGCCACTCTAGATGTATCTTTACCAGACAGGAGAGGGAGACACTCTAGATGTATCTTTACCAGACAGGAGACACTCTAGATGTATCTTTACCAGACAGGAGAGGGAGACACTCTAGATGTATCTTTACTAGACAGGAGAGGGAGACACTCTAGATGTATCTTTACTAGACAGGAGACACTCTAGATGTATCTTTACCAGACAGGAGACACTCTAGATGTATCTTTACCAGACAGGAGACACTCTAGATGTATCTTTACTAGACAGGAGAGGGAGACACTCTAGATGTATCTTTACCAGACAGGAGACACTCTAGATGTATCTTTACTAGACAGGAGAGGGAGACACTCTAGATGTATCTTTACCAGACAGGAGAGGGAGACACTCTAGATGTATCTTTACCAGAGAGGAGAGGGAGACACTCTAGATGTATCTTTACCAGACAGGAGAGGGAGACACTCTAGATGTATCTTTACCAGACAGGAGAGGGAGACACTCTAGATGTATCTTTACTAGACAGGAGACACTCTAGATGTATCTTTACTAGACAGGAGAGGGAGACACTCTAGATGTATCTTTACCAGACAGGAGAGGGAGACACTCTAGATGTATCTTTACTAGACAGGAGAGGGAGACACTCTAGATGTATCTTTACCAGACAGGAGACACTCTAGATGTATCTTTACTAGACAGGAGAGGGAGACACTCTAGATGTATCTTTACTAGACAGGAGAGGGAGACACTCTAGATGTATCTTTACTAGACAGGAGAGGGAGACACTCTAGATGTATCTTTACCAGACAGGAGACACTCTAGATGTATCTTTACTAGACAGGAGAGGGAGACACTCTAGATGTATCTTTACTAGATAGGAGAGGGAGACACTCTAGATGTATCTTTACCAGACAGGAGACACTCTAGATGTATCTTTACCAGACAGGAGACACTCTAGATGTATCTTTACCAGACAGGAGAGGGAGACACTCTAGATGTATCTTTACCAGACAGGAGACACTCTAGATGTATCTTTACCAGACAGGAGAGGGAGACACTCTAGATGTATCTTTACCAGACAGGAGACACTCTAGATGTATCTTTACCAGACAGGAGAGGGAGACACTCTAGATGTATCTTTACTAGACAGGAGAGGGAGACACTCTAGATGTATCTTTACCAGACAGGAGAGGGAGACACTCTAGATGTATCTTTACTAGACAGGAGAGGGAGACACTCTAGATGTATCTTTACTAGACAGGAGAGGGAGACACTCTAGATGTATCTTTACTAGACAGGAGAGGGAGACACTCTAGATGTATCTTTACTAGACAGGAGAGGGAGACACTCTAGATGTATCTTTACTAGACAGGAGAGGGAGACACTCTAGATGTATCTTTACTAGACAGGAGAGGGAGACACTCTAGATGTATCTTTACTAGACAGGAGAGGGAGACACTCTAGATGTATCTTTACTAGACAGGAGAGGGAGACACTCTAGATGTATTTTTACTAGACAGGAGAGGGAGACACTCTAGATGTATCTTTACTAGACAGGAGAGGGAGACACTCTAGATGTATCTTTACTAGACAGGAGAGGGAGACACTCTAGATGTATCTTTACCAGACAGGAGAGGGAGACACTCTAGATGTATCTTTACTAGACAGGAGAGGGAGACACTCTAGATGTATCTTTACTAGACAGGAGACACCCTAGATGTATCTTTACTAGACAGGAGAGGGAGACACTCTAGATGTATCTTTACCAGACAGGAGAGGGAGACACTCTAGATGTATCTTTACCAGACAGGAGACACTCTAGATGTATCTTTACCAGACAGGAGAGGGAGACACTCTAGATGTATCTTTACCAGACAGGAGAGGGAGACACTCTAGATGTATCTTTACCAGACAGGAGAGGGAGACACTCTAGATGTATCTTTACCAGACAGGAGAGGGAGACACTCTAGATGTATCTTTACTAGACAGGAGAGGGAGACACTCTAGATGTATCTTTACCAGACAGGAGAGGGAGATACTCTAGATGTATCTTTACTAGACAGGAGACACTCTAGATGTATCTTTACCAGACAGGAGACACTCTAGATGTATCTTTACTAGACAGGAGAGGGAGACACTCTAGATGTATCTTTACCAGACAGGAGAGGGAGACACTCTAGATGTATCTTTACCAGACAGGAGAGGGAGACACTCTAGATGTATCTTTACCAGACAGGAGAGGGAGACACTCTAGATGTATCTTTACCAGACAGGAGAGGGAGACACTCTAGATGTATCTTTACTAGACAGGAGACACTCTAGATGTATCTTTACTAGACAGGAGAGGGAGACACTCTAGATGTATCTTTACCAGACAGGAGACACTCTAGATGTATCTTTACTAGACAGGAGAGGGAGACACTCTAGATGTATCTTTACTAGACAGGAGAGGGAGCCACTCTAGATGTATCTTTACTAGACAGGAGAGGGAGACACTCTAGATGTATCTTTACCAGACAGGAGAGGGAGACACTCTAGATGTATCTTTACTAGACAGGAGAGGGAGACACTCTAGATGTATCTTTACCAGACAGGAGAGGGAGACACTCTAGATGTATCTTTACCAGACAGGAGACACTCTAGATGTATCTTTACTAGACAGGAGAGGGAGCCACTCTAGATGTGTCTTTACCAGACAGGAGAGGGAGACACTCTAGATGTATCTTTACTAGACAGGAGAGGGAGACACTCTAGATGTATCTTTACCAGACAGGAGAGGGAGACACTCTAGATGTATCTTTACCAGACAGGAGAGGGAGACACTCTAGATGTATCTTTACTAGACAGGAGACACTCTAGATGTATCTTTACTAGACAGGAGACACTCTAGATGTATCTTTACTAGACAGGAGACACTCTAGATGTATCTTTACTAGACAGGAGACACTCTAGATGTATCTTTACCAGACAGGAGAGGGAGACACTCTAGATGTATCTTTACCAGACAGGAGAGGGAGACACTCTAGATGTATCTTTACTAGACAGGAGAGGGAGACACTCTAGATGTATCTTTACCAGACAGGAGAGGGAGACACTCTAGATGTATCTTTACCAGACAGGAGACACTCTAGATGTATCTTTACCAGACAGGAGACACTCTAGATGTATCTTTACCAGACAGGAGAGGGAGACACTCTAGATGTATCTTTACTAGACAGGAGAGGGAGACACTCTAGATGTATCTTTACTAGACAGGAGAGGGAGACACTCTAGATGTATCTTTACCAGACAGGAGACACTCTAGATGTATCTTTACTAGACAGGAGACACTCTAGATGTATCTTTACCAGACAGGAGAGGGAGACACTCTAGATGTATCTTTACTAGACAGGAGAGGGAGACACTCTAGATGTATCTTTACTAGACAGGAGAGGGAGACACTCTAGATGTATCTTTACTAGACAGGAGAGGGAGCCACTCTAGATGTATCTTTACTAGACAGGAGAGGGAGCCACTCTAGATGTATCTTTACTAGACAGGAGAGGGAGCCACTCTAGATGTATCTTTACTAGACAGGAGAGGGAGACACTCTAGATGTGTCTTTACCAGACAGGAGAGGGAGACACTCTAGATGTATCTTTACCAGACAGGAGAGGGAGACACTCTAGATGTATCTTTACCAGACAGGAGACACTCTAGATGTATCTTTACCAGACAGGAGAGGGAGACACTCTAGATGTATCTTTACTAGACAGGAGACACTCTAGATGTATCTTTACCAGACAGGAGAGGGAGACACTCTAGATGTATCTTTACCAGACAGGAGACACTCTAGATGTATCTTAACTAGACAGGAGAGGGAGACACTCTAGATGTATCTTTACTAGACAGGAGAGGGAGCCACTCTAGATGTGTCTTTACCAGACAGGAGAGGGAGACACTCTAGATGTATCTTTACCAGACAGGAGACACTCTAGATGTATCTTTACTAGACAGGAGAGGGAGACACTCTAGATGTATCTTTACTAGACAGGAGAGGGAGCCACTCTAGATGTGTCTTTACCAGACAGGAGAGGGAGACACTCTAGATGTATCTTTACCAGACAGGAGACACTCTAGATGTATCTTTACTAGACAGGAGAGGGAGACACTCTAGATGTATCTTTACTAGACAGGAGAGGGAGACACTCTAGATGTATCTTTACTAGACAGGAGAGGGAGTCACTCTAGATGTATCTTTACTAGACAGGAGAGGGAGACACTCTAGATGTATCTTTACTAGACAGGAGAGGGAGCCACTCTAGATGTATCTTTACCAGAGAGGAGAGGGAGACACTCTAGATGTATCTTTACCAGACAGGAGACACTCTAGATGTATCTTTACCAGACAGGAGAGGGAGACACTCTAGATGTATCTTTACTAGACAGGAGAGGGAGACACTCTAGATGTATCTTTACTAGACAGGAGACACTCTAGATGTATCTTTACCAGACAGGAGACACTCTAGATGTATCTTTACCAGACAGGAGACACTCTAGATGTATCATTACTAGACAGGAGAGGGAGACACTCTAGATGTATCTTTACCAGACAGGAGACACTCTAGATGTATCTTTACTAGACAGGAGAGGGAGACACTCTAGATGTATCTTTACCAGACAGGAGAGGGAGACACTCTAGATGTATCTTTACTAGACAGGAGAGGGAGACACTCTAGATGTATCTTTACCAGACAGGAGACACTCTAGATGTATCTTTACTAGACAGGAGAGGGAGACACTCTAGATGTATCTTTACCAGACAGGAGAGGGAGACACTCTAGATGTATCTTTACTAGACAGGAGAGGGAGACACTCTAGATGTATCTTTACTAGACAGGAGACACTCTAGATGTATCTTTACCAGACAGGAGACACTCTAGATGTATCTTTACCAGACAGGAGACACTCTAGATGTATCTTTACTAGACAGGAGAGGGAGACACTCTAGATGTATCTTTACCAGACAGGAGACACTCTAGATGTATCTTTACTAGACAGGAGAGGGAGACACTCTAGATGTATCTTTACCAGACAGGAGAGGGAGACACTCTAGATGTATCTTTACCAGACAGGAGAGGGAGACACTCTAGATGTATCTTTACCAGAGAGGAGAGGGAGACACTCTAGATGTATCTTTACCAGACAGGAGAGGGAGACACTCTAGATGTATCTTTACCAGACAGGAGAGGGAGACACTCTAGATGTATCTTTACTAGACAGGAGAGGGAGACACTCTAGATGTATCTTTACCAGACAGGAGACACTCTAGATGTATCTTTACTAGACAGGAGACACTCTAGATGTATCTTTACCAGACAGGAGACACTCTAGATGTATCTTTACTAGACAGGAGAGGGAGACACTCTAGATGTATCTTTACTAGACAGGAGAGGGAGACACTCTAGATGTATCTTTACCAGACAGGAGAGGGAGACACTCTAGATGTATCTTTACCAGACAGGAGACACTCTAGATGTATCTTTACCAGACAGGAGAGGGAGACACTCTAGATGTATCTTTACCAGACAGGAGAGGGAGACACTCTAGATGTATCTTTACTAGACAGGAGACACTCTAGATGTATCTTTACTAGACAGGAGAGGGAGACACTCTAGATGTATCTTTACTAGACAGGAGACACTCTAGATGTATCTTTACCAGACAGGAGACACTCTAGATGTATCTTTACCAGACAGGAGAGGGAGACACTCTAGATGTATCTTTACTAGACAGGAGACACTCTAGATGTATCTTTACCAGACAGGAGAGGGAGACACTCTAGATGTATCTTTACTAGACAGGAGACACTCTAGATGTATCTTTACCAGACAGGAGACACTCTAGATGTATCTTTACCAGACAGGAGACACTCTAGATGTATCTTTACCAGACAGGAGAGGGAGACACTCTAGATGTATCTTTACTAGATAGGAGAGGGAGACACTCTAGATGTATCTTTACTAGACAGGAGAGGGAGACACTCTAGATGTATCTTTACCAGACAGGAGAGGGAGACACTCTAGATGTATCTTTACCAGACAGGAGAGGGAGACACTCTAGATGTATCTTTACCAGACAGGAGAGGGGGACACTCTAGATGTATCTTTACCAGACAGGAGAGGGAGACACTCTAGATGTATCTTTACCAGACAGGAGAGGGAGACACTCTAGATGTATCTTTACCAGACAGGAGAGGGAGACACTCTAGATGTATCTTTACCAGACAGGAGAGGGAGACACTCTAGATGTATCTTTACCAGACAGGAGAGGGAGACACTCTAGATGTATCTTTACCAGACAGGAGAGGGAGACACTCTAGATGTATCTTTACCAGACAGGAGAGGGAGACACTCTAGATGTATCTTTACTAGACAGGAGAGTGAGACACTCTAGATGTATCTTTACCAGACAGGAGAGGGAGACACTCTAGATGTATCTTTACCAGACAGGAGAGGGAGACACTCTAGATGTATCTTTACTAGACAGGAGACACTCTAGATGTATCTTTACTAGACAGGAGACACTCTAGATGTATCTTTACTAGACAGGAGACACTCTAGATGTATCTTTACCAGACAGGAGAGGGAGACACTCTAGATGTATCTTTACTAGACAGGAGAGGGAGACACTCTAGATGTATCTTTACCAGACAGGAGAGGGAGACACTCTAGATGTATCTTTACTAGACAGGAGAGGGAGACACTCTAGATGTATCTTTACTAGACAGGAGACACTCTAGATGTATCTTTACTAGACAGGAGACACTCTAGATGTATCTTTACCAGACAGGAGAGGGAGACACTCTAGATGTATCTTTACTAGACAGGAGACACTCTAGATGTATCTTTACTAGACAGGAGACACTCTAGATGTATCTTTACCAGACAGGAGACACTCTAGATGTATCTTTACCAGACAGGAGAGGGAGACACTCTAGATGTATCTTTACCAGACAGGAGACACTCTAGATGTATCTTTACTAGACAGGAGAGGGAGACACTCTAGATGTATCTTTACTAGACAGGAGACACTCTAGATGTATCTTTACCAGACAGGAGAGGGAGACACTCTAGATGTATCTTTACCAGACAGGAGACACTCTAGATGTATCTTTACTAGACAGGAGAGGGAGACACTCTAGATGTATCTTTACCAGACAGGAGACACTCTAGATGTATCTTTACCAGACAGGAGAGGGAGACACTCTAGATGTATCTTTACCAGACAGGAGACACTCTAGATGTATCTTTACTAGACAGGAGAGGGAGACACTCTAGATGTATCTTTACCAGACAGGAGACACTCTAGATGTATCTTTACTAGACAGGAGACACTCTAGATGTATCTTTACTAGACAGGAGACACTCTAGATGTATCTTTACCAGACAGGAGAGGGAGACACTCTAGATGTATCTTTACTAGACAGGAGACACTCTAGATGTATCTTTACTAGACAGGAGACACTCTAGATGTATCTTTACCAGACAGGAGACACTCTAGATGTATCTTTACCAGACAGGAGAGGGAGACACTCTAGATGTATCTTTACCAGACAGGAGACACTCTAGATGTATCTTTACTAGACAGGAGAGGGAGACACTCTAGATGTATCTTTACTAGACAGGAGACACTCTAGATGTATCTTTACTAGACAGGAGACACTCTAGATGTATCTTTACTAGACAGGAGAGGGAGACACTCTAGATGTATCTTTACCAGACAGGAGACACTCTAGATGTATCTTTACTAGACAGGAGAGGGAGACACTCTAGATGTATCTTTACCAGACAGGAGAGGGAGACACTCTAGATGTATCTTTACCAGACAGGAGACACTCTAGATGTATCTTTACTAGACAGGAGAGGGAGACACTCTAGATGTATCTTTACTAGACAGGAGAGGGAGACACTCTAGATGTATCTTTACCAGACAGGAGAGGGAGACACTCTAGATGTATCTTTACCAGACAGGAGAGGGAGACACTCTAGATGTATCTTTACTAGACAGGAGACACTCTAGATGTATCTTTACCAGACAGGAGACACTCTAGATGTATCTTTACCAGACAGGAGAGGGAGACACTCTAGATGTATCTTTACTAGACAGGAGACACTCTAGATGTATCTTTACCAGACAGGAGACACTCTAGATGTATCTTTACCAGACAGGAGACACTCTAGATGTATCTTTACCAGACAGGAGAGGGAGACACTCTAGATGTATCTTTACCAGACAGGATGGAAACCATAGAAACATAATCTCTAGAATGGGTGTGGAGCAGCCCCTCAGACCACGGTCATGTGACAGCGTCCTCATTAGGGTCAGGGTGGCGCGGTAACATGGCGTAAACCTTTGTGTTTTATCTGCTTAATCTTCCTCAAGGGGTCCGAGTGGCAGAGTGACATGCTTCAGGTAAGGAGAGGAGGAGGAGGAGGAGGAGGAGGAGGAGGAGGAGGAGGAGGAGGAGGAGGAGGAGGAGGAGGAGGGGAGGAGGGGAGGAGGAGGGGAGGAGGAGAGGAGAGGAGGGGAGGAGAGGAGGACAGGAGGACGTTGAAGAGTACTGGGAATCAGACAAGGTGGAGAAACCTGTCCACACTAACTGACCCCCGATCATTACCCTCCTGTGGGGCTGTTCCAGTAAGAGACAGCAGTGAATTAGCTGGCTAACTGTCCCAAATATTCTACATTTACAACAAATATAGTCTTGAAATGACCACGGTATAATTAACTTTACAAACCAACTACACATTCTAGTTTAACTTTCTGAATGATTCAGAAAATTAAGAGGTGTGTGTGTGTGGGTGGGTGGGTGGGTGGGTGGGTGGGTGTTTATCCTAGTTAGCTGGCTAGTCTCTCTTGCTTCCTGGAACAGCCCCACTGTGTGTGTGTGTGTGTGTTTATCCTAGTTAGCTGGCTAGTCTCTCCTGCTTCCTGGAACAGCCCCACTGTGTGTGTGTGTTTATCCTAGTTAGCTGGCTAGTCTCTCTTGCTTCCTGGAACAGCCCCACTGTGTGTGTGTGTGTGTGTTTATCCTAGTTAGCTGGCTAGTCTCTCCTGCTTCCTGGAACAGCCCCACTGTGTGTGTGTGTGTGTGTTTATCCTAGTTAGCTGGCTAGTCTCTCTTGCTTCCTGGAACAGCCCCACTGTGTGTGTGTGTGTGTGTTTATCCTAGTTAGCTGGCTAGTCTCTCTTGCTTCCTGGAACAGCCCCACTGTGTGTGTGTGTGTGTGTGTGTTTATCCTAGTTAGCTGGCTAGTCTCTCCTGCTTCCTGGAACAGCCCCACTGTGTGTGTGTGTGTGTGTGTTTATCCTAGTTAGCTGGCTAGTCTCTCTTGCTTCCTGGAACAGCCCCACTGTGTGTGTGTGTGGGTGTTTATCCTAGTTAGCTGGCTAGTCTCTCTTGCTTCCTGGAACAGCCCCACTGTGTGTGTGGTGTGTGTGTTTATCCTAGTTAGCTGGCTAGTCTCTCTTGCTTCCTGGAACAGCCCCACTGTGTTGAATTAAAGGTCCTGTGGTTGTGTTTCATCATGAGGACATTTTGTTGTCTCTGTCTCCTCTCTTCTAGTTTCCGCTGCTGACAGATCAACAGAAGACTAACGTTGAGGTGCGATTTCATCAGGAACTCTTTTTTGGGGGCTGGTTTCCCGGACACAGATGAGGCCTAGTTCTGGACAAAAAAATATTTTTGTTTTTGTTTTCCAGGAATATAATGAATCTGTGTCTGGGGAAACCGGCCAGTAGCTTTTAAAACCTTTTGTAGCGTCTGTCCCTCTGTCATCTTGTTAGCAGATATAACCAGGATGTTGACTGTGCTCTCTGTCTCAACAGGTCATCATGTTGGCTGTCATGAAGAAACTAACTTATGATGAAGAGTACAACTTTGACAACGAGGTAAAAACTTTGAGTTTTAAATTGTGGGGGGGGGGGGGGGGGGGAGTTGAACATCATTCTCATTACTCACACTCTCTCTCTCTGTCCATCTCCTCCCCCCTCTATCTCTCTCTCTCTCTGTCCATCTCCTCCACCCTCTATCTCTCTCTCTCTGTCCATCTCCTCCCCCCTCTATCTCTCTCTCTCTCTGTCCATCTCCTCCACCCTCTCTCTCTCTGTCCATCTCCTCCACCCTCTATCTCTCTCTCTCCTCCCCTCTCTCTCTGTCCATCTCCTCCCCCCTCTATCTCTCTCTCTCTCTGTCCATCTCCTCCACCCTCTATCTCTCTCTCTCCTCCCCTCTCTCTCTGCCAATCTCTCCCCCCTCTCTCTCTGTCCATCTCTCCCTCCTTTCTCTCTCTGTCCATCTCTCTCTCTCTTTCCTCCCCTCTCTCTCTCTCTGTCCATCTCTCCCCATCTCTCTCTCTCTCTGTCCATCTCTCCCCATCTCTCTCTCTCTCTCTCTCTCTCTCTCTCTCTCTCTCTCTCTCTCTCTCTCTCTCTCTCTGTCTGTCTGTCTGTCTGTCTGTCTGTCTGTCTGTCTGTCTGTCTGTCTGTCTGTCTGTCTGTCTGTCTGTCTGTCTGTCTGTCCGTTCTCTCTCTGTCCTCTCTCTCTCTGTCTCTCTCTCTCCATCTCTCCCCCCTGTCTCCCTCTCTGTCTCTCTGTCTCTCTGTCTCAGGGGGAGGATGAAGCGATGTTTGTAGAGTACAGGAAACAGTTGAAGATGCTGTTGGATCGTCTGGCTCAGGTGTCTCCTGACCTGCTCCTGGAAGCTGTAGGCAGAGTCTTCAACACCACCGTACAGTACGACTCCATCTTGTTTTCTTCCTCAATGTCCACCTTTATTTTCTAACTTTGCCCCCCTTTTTTTAAAAGAGTGTTTGTGAAGAACCGTGTATTGATCCTGATCGTGTGTGTCTCAGACGGTGGCAGACGGCGTCCTTCATGGAGGTCGAGGTGGCCATCAGGCTGCTGTACATGCTAGGAGAGGCTCTGCCTGCGTCTCACGGAGCTCACTTCTCTGGCGACACGGCCAAGACCTCCGCCCTGCAGGATATGATGAGAACGGTGAGTTTCTGACACAGCCGTAGACGACCCAGGGTCCAGTCCACTGATGACCCCCTGTTTCTAATGTCTGACATAATATCCTGTGTTCTCCCCGTCTCCTCAGCTGGTCTCCAGTGGTTACCAACACACAGTCTGTTGATTCTAATGTCTGACATCATATCCTGTGTTCTCCCCGTCTCCTCAGCTGGTCTCCTCTGGTCTCCAGTGGTTACCAACACACAGTCTGTTGATTCTAATGTCTGACATCATATCCTGTGTTCTCCCTGTCTCCTCAGCTGGTCTCCTCAGCTGGTCTCAGTGGTTACCAACACAGTCTGTTGATTCTAATGTCTGACATCATATCCTGTGTTCTCCCCGTCTCCTCAGCTGGTCTCCTCTGGTCTCAGTGGTTACCAACACAGTCTGTTGATTCTAATGTCTGACATCATATCCTGTGTTCTCCCTGTCTCCTCAGCTGGTCTCCTCTGGTCTCAGTGGTTACCAACACACAGTCTGTTGATTCTAATGTCTGACATCATATCCTGTGTTCTCCCTGTCTCCTCAGCTGGTCTCCTCTGGTCTCAGTGGTTACCAACACACAGTCTGTTGATTCTAATGTCTGACATCATATCCTGTGTTCTCCCTGTCTCCTCAGCTGGTCTCAGTGGTTACCAACACACAGTCTGTTGATTCTAATGTCTGACATCATATCCTGTGTTCTCCCCGTCTCCTCAGCTGGTCTCCTCTGGTCTCAGTGGTTACCAACACAGTCTGTTGATTCTAATGTCTGACATCATATCCTGTGTTCTCCCCGTCTCCTCAGCTGGTCTCCTCTGGTCTCAGTGGTTACCAACACAGTCTGTTGATTCTAATGTCTGACATCATATCCTGTGTTCTCCCCGTCTCCTCAGCTGGTCTCCTCTGGTCTCAGTGGTTACCAACACAGTCTGTTTATTCTAATGTCTGACATCATATCCTGTGTTCTCCCTGTCTCCTCAGCTGGTCTCCTCTGGTCTCAGTGGTTACCAACACACAGTCTGTTGATTCTAATGTCTGACATCATATCCTGTGTTCTCCCTGTCTCCTCAGCTGGTCTCAGTGGTTACCAACACACAGTCTGTTGATTCTAATGTCTGACATCATATCCTGTGTTCTCCCCGTCTCCTCAGCTGGTCTCCTCTGGTCTCAGTGGTTACCAACACAGTCTGTTGATTCTAATGTCTGACATCATATCCTGTGTTCTCCCCGTCTCCTCAGCTGGTCTCCTCTGGTCTCAGTGGTTACCAACACAGTCTGTTGATTCTAATGTCTGACATCATATCCTGTGTTCTCCCCGTCTCCTCAGCTGGTCTCCTCTGGTCTCAGTGGTTACCAACACAGTCTGTTGATTCTAATGTCTGACATCATATCCTGTGTTCTCCCCGTCTCCTCAGCTGGTCTCCTCTGGTCTCAGTGGTTACCAACACAGTCTGTTGATTCTAATGTCTGACATCATATCCTGTCTCCTCAGCTGGTCTCCTCTGGTCTCAGTGGTTACCAACACAGTGTTGATTCTAATGTCTGACATCATATCCGGTCTCCTCAGCTGGTCTCCTCTGGTCTCAGTGGTTACCAACACACAGTCTGTTGATTCTAATGTCTGACATCATATCCTGTCTCCTCAGCTGGTCTCCTCTGGTCTCAGTGGTTACCAACACACAGTCTGTTGATTCTAATGTCTGACATCATATCCTGTGTTCTCCCTGTCTCCTCAGCTGGTCTCCTCTGGTCTCAGTGGTTACCAACACACAGTCTGTTGATTCTAATGTCTGACATCATATCCTGTGTTCTCCCTGTCTCCTCAGCTGGTCTCCTCTGGTCTCAGTGGTTACCAACACACATTCTGTTGATTCTAATGTCTGACATCATATCCTGTTTCCTCAGCTGGTCTCCTCTGGTCTCAGTGGTTACCAACACACAGTCTGTTGATTCTAATGTCTGACATCATATCCTGTTTCCTCAGCTGGTCTCCTCTGGTCTCAGTGGTTACCAACACACGTCCGTGTCGCTGGAGTTCTTTGAGACGGTGGTTCGTTACGACAAGTTCTTCCTGGTTGAACCGCAGCACATTCCTAATGTCCTGGTTGGTACTGCAGTCGCTGACTCAATGATCTCTCTGTTTTACCTTTTAACATCGTGTCTTCAGAGTTGAGGAGAGGGACAGTGGACCCCTGGATAAAGGGGAGGTTTTGAATCAGTGTTGAGGAGAGGGACAGTGGACCCCTGGATAAAGGGGATGTTTTGTATCAGTGTTGAGGAGAGGAGAGGGACAGTGGACCCCTGGATAAAGGGGAGGTTTTGTATCAGTGTTGAGGAGAGGGACAGTGGACCCCTGGATAAAGGGGAGGTTTTGTATCAGTGTTGAGGAGAGGGACAGTGGACCCCTGGTTAAAGGGGAGGTTTTGTATCAGTGTTGAGGAGAGGGACAGTGGACCCCTGGTTAAAGGGGAGGTTTTGTATCAGTGTTGAGGAGAGGGACAGTGGACCCCTGGATAAAGGGGAGGTTTTGTATCAGTGTTGAGGAGAGGGACAGTGGACCCCTGGTTAAAGGGGAGGTTTTGTATCAGTGTTGAGGAGAGGGACAGTGGACCCCTGGTTAAAGGGGAGGTTTTGTATCAGTGTTGAGGAGAGGGACAGTGGACCCCTGGTTAAAGGGGAGGTTTTGGATCAGTGTTGAGGAGAGGGACAGTGGACCCCTGGATAAAGGGGAGGTTTTGTATCAGTGTTGAGGAGAGGAGAGGGACAGTGGACCCCTGGATAAAGGGGAGGTTTTGTATCAGTGTTGAGGAGAGGGACAGTGGACCCCTGGTTAAAGGGGAGGTTTTGTATCAGTGTTGAGGAGAGGGACAGTGGACCCCTGGATAAAGGGGAGGTTTTGTATCAGTGTTGAGGAGAGGGACAGTGGACCCCTGGTTAAAGGGGAGGTTTTGTATCAGTGTTGAGGAGAGGGACAGTGGACCCCTGGATAAAGGGGAGGTTTTGTATCAGTGTTGAGGAGAGGGACAGTGGACCCCTGGTTAAAGGGGAGGTTTTGTATCAGTGTTGAGGAGAGGGACAGTGGACCCCTGGATAAAGGGGAGGTTTTGTATCAGTGTTGAGGAGAGGGACAGTGGACCCCTGGTTAAAGGGGAGGTTTTGTATCAGTGTTGAGGAGAGGGACAGTGGACCCCTGGATAAAGGGGAGGTTTTGTATCAGTGTTGAGGAGAGGGACAGTGGACCCCTGGTTAAAGGGGAGGTTTTGTATCAGTGTTGAGGAGAGTAGAGGGACAGTGGACCCCTGGATAAAGGGGAGGTTTTGTATCAGTGTTGAGGAGAGGGACAGTGGACCCCTGGTTAAAGGGGAGGTTTTGTATCAGTGTTGAGGAGAGGGACAGTGGACCCCTGGTTAAAGGGGAGGTTTTGTATCAGTGTTGAGGAGAGTAGAGGGACAGTGGACCCCTGGATAAAGGGGAGGTTTTGTATCAGTGTTGAGGAGAGTAGAGGGACAGTGGACCCCTGGTTAAAGGGGAGGTTTTGTATCAGTGTTGAGGAGAGGGACAGTGGACCCCTGGATAAAGGGGAGGTTTTGTATCAGTGTTGAGGAGAGGGACAGTGGACCCCTGGATAAAGGGGAGGTTTTGTATCAGTGTTGAGGAGAGTAGAGGGACAGTGGACCCCTGGATAAAGGGGAGGTTTTGTATCAGTGTTGAGGAGAGTAGAGGGACAGTGGACCCCTGGTTAAAGGGGAGGTTTTGTATCAGTGTTGAGGAGAGTAGAGGGACAGTGGACCCCTGGATAAAGGGGAGGTTTTGTATCAGTGTTGAGGAGAGGGACAGTGGACCCCTGGTTAAAGGGGAGGTTTTGTATCAGTGTTGAGGAGAGGGACAGTGGACCCCTGGATAAAGGGGAGGTTTTGTATCAGTGTTGAGGAGAGGGACAGTGGACCCCTGGATAAAGGGGAGGTTTTGTATCAGTGTTGAGGAGAGGAGAGGGACAGTGGACCCCTGGTTAAAGGGGAGGTTTTGTATCAGTGTTGAGGAGAGGAGAGGGACAGTGGACCCCTGGTTAAAGGGGAGGTTTTGTATCAGTGTTGAGGAGAGGGACAGTGGACCCCTGGTTAAAGGGGAGGTTTTGTATCAGTGTTGAGGAGAGGGACAGTGGACCCCTGGATAAAGGGGATGTTTTGTATCAGTGTTGAGGAGAGGAGAGGGACAGTGGACCCCTGGATAAAGGGGAGGTTTTGTATCAGTGTTGAGGAGAGGAGAGGGACAGTGGACCCCTGGATAAAGGGGAGGTTTTGTATCAGTGTTGAGGAGAGGGACAGTGGACCCCTGGTTAAAGGGGAGGTTTTGTATCAGTGTTGAGGAGAGGGACAGTGGACCCCTGGATAAAGGGGAGGTTTTGTATCAGTGTTGAGGAGAGGGACAGTGGACCCCTGGTTAAAGGGGAGGTTTTGTATCAGTGTTGAGGAGAGGGACAGTGGACCCCTGGATAAAGGGGAGGTTTTGTATCAGTGTTGAGGAGAGGGACAGTGGACCCCTGGTTAAAGGGGAGGTTTTGTATCAGTGTTGAGGAGAGTAGAGGGACAGTGGACCCCTGGTTAAAGGGGAGGTTTTGTATCAGTGTTGAGGAGAGGAGAGGGACAGTGGACCCCTGGTTAAAGGGGAGGTGTTGTATCAGTGTTGAGGAGAGGAGAGGGACAGTGGACCCCTGGATAAAGGGGAGGTTTTGTATCAGTGTTGAGAGGGACAGTGGACCCCTGGTTAAAGGGGAGGTTTTGTATCAGTGTTGAGGAGAGGGACAGTGGACCCCTGGTTAAAGGGGAGGTTTTGTATCAGTGTTGAGGAGAGGGACAGTGGACCCCTGGATAAAGGGGAGGTTTTGTATCAGTGTTGAGGAGAGGGACAGTGGACCCCTGGTTAAAGGGGAGGTTTTGTATCAGTGTTGAGAGGGACAGTGGACCCCTGGATAAAGGGGAGGTTTTGTATCAGTGTTGAGGAGAGGGACAGTGGACCCCTGGATAAAGGGGAGGTTTTGTATCAGAGTTGAGGAGAGGGACAGTGGACCCCTGGTTAAAGGGGAGGTTTTGTATCAGTGTTGAGGAGAGGGACAGTGGACCCCTGGATAAAGGGGAGGTTTTGTATCAGTGTTGAGGAGAGGGACAGTGGACCCCTGGATAAAGGGGAGGTTTTGTATCAGTGTTGAGGAGAGGGACAGTGGACCCCTGGTTAAAGGGGAGGTTTTGTATCAGTGTTGAGGAGAGTAGAGGGACAGTGGACCCCTGGTTAAAGGGGAGGTTTTGTATCAGTGTTGAGGAGAGTAGAGGGACAATGGACCCCTGGTTAAAGGGGAGGTTTTGTATCAGTGTTGAGGAGAGGGACAGTGGACCCCTGGATAAAGGGGAGGTTTTGTATCAGTGTTGAGGAGAGGGACAGTGGACCCCTGGATAAAGGGGAGGTTTTGTATCAGTGTTGAGGAGAGTAGAGGGACAGTGGACCCCTGGTTAAAGGGGAGGTTTTGTATCAGTGTTGAGGAGAGGAGAGGGACAGTGGACCCCTGGATAAAGGGGAGGTTTTGTATCAGAGTTGAGGAGAGGAGAGGGACAGTGGACCCCTGGTTAAAGGGGAGGTTTTGTATCAGTGTTGAGGAGAGGAGAGGGACAGTGGACCCCTGGTTAAAGGGGAGGTTTTGTATCAGTGTTGAGGAGAGGGACAGTGGACCCCTGGTTAAAGGGGAGGTTTTGTATCAGTGTTGAGTAGAGGGACAGTGGACCCCTGGATAAAGGGGAGGTTTTGTATCAGTGTTGAGGAGAGGGACAGTGGACCCCTGGTTAAAGGGGAGGTTTTGTATCAGTGTTGAGGAGAGGGACAGTGGACCCCTGGTTAAAGGGGAGGTTTTGTATCAGTGTTGAGGAGAGGGACAGTGGACCCCTGGTTAAAGGGGATGTTTTGTATCAGTGTTGAGGAGAGGAGAGGGACAGTGGACCCCTGGTTAAAGGGGAGGTTTTGTATCAGTGTTGAGGAGAGGAGAGGGACAGTGGACCCCTGGATAAAGGGGAGGTTTTGTATCAGTGTTGAGGAGAGGGACAGTGGACCCCTGGATAAAGGGGAGGTTTTGTATCAGTGTTGAGGAGAGGGACAGTGGACCCCTGGATAAAGGGGAGGTGTTGTATCAGTGTTGAGGAGAGGGACAGTGGACCCCTGGATAAAGGGGAGGTTTTGTATCAGTGTTGAGGAGAGGGACAGTGGACCCCTGGATAAAGGGGAGGTTTTGTATCAGTGTTGAGGAGAGGGACAGTGGACCCCTGGTTAAAGGGGAGGTTTTGTATCAGTGTTGAGGAGAGGGACAGTGGACCCTTGGTTAAAGGGGAGGTTTTGTATCAGTGTTGAGGAGAGTAGAGGGACAGTGGACCCCTGGATAAAGGGGAGGTTTTGTATCAGTGTTGAGTAGAGGGACAGTGGACCCCTGGTTAAAGGGGAGGTTTTGTATCAGTGTTGAGGAGAGGGACAGTGGACCCCTGGTTAAAGGGGAGGTTTTGTATCAGTGTTGAGGAGAGGGACAGTGGACCCCTGGTTAAAGGGGAGGTTTTGTATCAGTGTTGAGGAGAGTAGAGGGACAGTGGACCCCTGGATAAAGGGGAGGTTTTGTATCAGTGTTGAGGAGAGGGACAGTGGACCCCTGGTTAAAGGGGAGGTTTTGTATCAGTGTTGAGGAGAGGAGAGGGACAGTGGACCCCTGGATAAAGGGGAGGTTTTGTATCAGTGTTGAGGAGAGGGACAGTGGACCCCTGGATAAAGGGGAGGTTTTGTATCAGTGTTGAGGAGAGGGACAGTGGACCCCTGGTTAAAGGGGAGGTTTTGTATCAGTGTTGAGGAGAGGGACAGTGGACCCCTGGATAAAGGGGAGGTTTTGTATCAGTGTTGAGGGACAGTGGACCCCTGGATAAAGGGGAGGTTTTGTATCAGTGTTGAGTAGAGGGACAGTGGACCCCTGGTTAAAGGGGAGGTTTTGTATCAGTGTTGAGTAGAGGGACAGTGGACCCCTGGATAAAGGGGAGGTTTTGTATCAGTGTTGAGGAGAGTAGAGGGACAGTGGACCCCTGGATAAAGGGGAGGTTTTGTATCAGTGTTGAGTAGAGGGACAGTGGACCCCTGGTTAAAGGGGAGGTTTTGTATCAGTGTTGAGGAGAGGGACAGTGGACCCCTGGATAAAGGGGAGGTTTTGTATCAGTGTTGAGGAGAGGGACAGTGGACCCCTGGTTAAAGGGGATGTTTTGTATCAGTGTTGAGGAGAGGGACAGTGGACCCCTGGATAAAGGGGAGGTTTTGTATCAGTGTTGAGGAGAGTAGAGGGACAGTGGACCCCTGGATAAAGGGGAGGTTTTGTATCAGTGTTGAGAGGGACAGTGGACCCCTGGTTAAAGGGGAGGTTTTGTATCAGTGTTGAGGAGAGGGACAGTGGACCCCTGGTTAAAGGGGAGGTTTTGTATCAGTGTTGAGGAGAGGGACAGTGGACCCTTGGTTAAAGGGGAGGTTTTGTATCAGTGTTGAGGAGAGGGACAGTGGACCCCTGGATAAAGGGGAGGTTTTGTATCAGTGTTGAGTAGAGGGACAGTGGACCCCTGGTTAAAGGGGATGTTTTGTATCAGTGTTGAGGAGAGGGACAGTGGACCCTTGGTTAAAGGGGAGGTTTTGTATCAGTGTTGAGGAGAGGGACAGTGGACCCCTGGATAAAGGGGAGGTTTTGTATCAGTGTTGAGGGACAGTGGACCCCTGGTTAAAGGGGAGGTTTTGTATCAGTGTTGAGGAGAGGGACAGTGGACCCCTGGATAAAGGGGAGGTTTTGTATCAGTGTTGAGGAGAGGAGAGGGACAGTGGACCCCTGGTTAAAGGGGAGGTTTTGTATCAGTGTTGAGGAGAGGGACAGTGGACCCCTGGATAAAGGGGAGGTTTTGTATCAGTGTTGAGGGACAGTGGACCCCTGGTTAAAGGGGAGGTTTTGTATCAGTGTTGAGGAGAGGGACAGTGGACCCCTGGTTAAAGGGGAGGTTTTGTATCAGTGTTGGGGAGAGGGACAGTGGACCCCTGGTTAAAGGGGAGGTTTTGTATCAGTGTTGAGGAGAGGGACAGTGGACCCTTGGATAAAGGGGAGGTTTTGTATCAGTGTTGAGGAGAGGGACAGTGGACCCCTGGTTAAAGGGGAGGTTTTGTATCAGTGTTGAGGAGAGGGACAGTGGACCCCTGGATAAAGGGGAGGTTTTGTATCAGTGTTGAGGAGAGGGACAGTGGACCCCTGGATAAAGGGGAGGTTTTGTATCAGTGTTGAGTAGAGGGACAGTGGACCCCTGGTTAAAGGGGAGGTTTTGTATCAGTGTTGAGGAGAGGGACAGTGGACCCCTGGATAAAGGGGAGGTTTTGTATCAGTGTTGAGGAGAGGGACAGTGGACCCCTGGATAAAGGGGAGGTTTTGTATCAGTGTTGAGTAGAGGGACAGTGGACCCCTGGATAAAGGGGAGGTTTTGTATCAGTGTTGAGTAGAGGGACAGTGGACCCCTGGATAAAGGGGAGGTGTTGTATCAGTGTTGAGGAGAGGGACAGTGGACCCCTGGATAAAGGGGAGGTTTTGTATCAGTGTTGAGTAGAGGGACAGTGGACCCCTGGATAAAGGGGAGGTTTTGTATCAGAGTTGAGGAGAGGGACAGTGGACCCCTGGTTAAAGGGGAGGTTTTGTATCAGTGTTGAGTAGAGGAGAGGGACAGTGGACCCCTGGATAAAGGGGAGGTTTTGTATCAGTGTTGAGGAGAGGGACAGTGGACCCCTGGATAAAGGGGAGGTTTTGTATCAGTGTTGAGGAGAGGAGAGGGACAGTGGACCCCTGGATAAAGGGGAGGTTTTGTATCAGTGTTGAGGAGAGGGACAGTGGACCCCTGGTTAAAGGGGAGGTTTTGTATCAGTGTTGAGGAGAGGGACAGTGGACCCCTGGATAAAGGGGAGGTTTTGTATCAGTGTTGAGTAGAGGAGAGGGACAGTGGACCCCTGGTTAAAGGGGAGGTTTTGTATCAGTGTTGAGGAGAGGGACAGTGGACCCCTGGTTAAAGGGGAGGTTTTGTATCAGTGTTGAGGAGAGGGACAGTGGACCCCTGGTTAAAGGGGAGGTTTTGTATCAGTGTTGAGGAGAGGGACAGTGGACCCCTGGTTAAAGGGGAGGTTTTGTATCAGTGTTGAGGAGAGGGACAGTGGACCCCTGGTTAAAGGGGAGGTTTTGTATCAGTGTTGAGGAGAGGGACAGTGGACCCCTAGTTAAAGGGGAGGTTTTGTATCAGTGTTGAGGAGAGTAGAGGGACAGTGGACCCCTGGTTAAAGGGGATGTTTTGTATCAGTGTTGAGGAGAGGGACAGTGGACCCCTGGTTAAAGGGGAGGTTTTGTATCAGTGTTGAGGAGAGGGACAGTGGACCCCTGGTTAAAGGGGAGGTTTTGTATCAGTGTTGAGGGACAGTGGACCCCTGGTTAAAGGGGAGGTTTTGTATCAGTGTTGAGGAGAGGGACAGTGGACCCCTGGTTAAAGGGGAGGTTTTGTATCAGTGTTGAGGAGAGGGACAGTGGACCCCTGGTTAAAGGGGAGGTTTTGTATCAGTGTTGAGGGACAGTGGACCCCTGGTTAAAGGGGAGGTTTTGTATCAGTGTTGAGGAGAGGGACAGTGGACCCCTGGTTAAAGGGGAGGTTTTGTATCAGTGTTGAGGAGAGGGACAGTGGACCCCTGGTTAAAGGGGAGGTTTTGTATCAGTGTTGAGGAGAGGGACAGTGGACCCCTGGATAAAGGGGAGGTTTTGTATCAGAGTTGAGGAGAGTAGAGGGACAGTGGACCCCTGGTTAAAGGGGAGGTTTTGTATCAGAGTTGAGGAGAGGGACAGTGGACCCCTGGTTAAAGGGGAGGTTTTGTATCAGTGTTGAGGAGAGTAGAGGGACAGTGGACCCCTGGTTAAAGGGGATGTTTTGTATCAATGTTGAGGAGAGGAGAGGGACAGTGGACCCCTGGTTAAAGGGGATGTTTTGTATCAGTGTTGAGGAGAGGAGAGGGACAGTGGACCCCTGGATAAAGGGGAGGTTTTGTATCAGTGTTGAGGAGAGGGACAGTGGACCCCTGGTTAAAGGGGATGTTTTGTATCAGTGTGTCAGTGTGATGTGTTACTCTGCTCTGTCCTGTAGATGGCCTTTCTGGACCATCGAGGTCTGAGACACAGCAGTCCTAAGGTCCGCAGCAGAGTGGCCTACCTCTTCTCACGATTCGTCAAGACACTGCAGTAAGTCCAGCTGTACCGTCACCAAGCACGCATTACATGGTGTCCCCAATGGGCCCCTATTCCCTATATAATGCACTACTATAGACCAGGGCCCTATTCACTATATAGTACACTACTATAGACCAGAGCCCTATTCCCTATATAATACACTACTATAGACCAGAGCCCTATTCCCTATATAGTACACTACTTTAGACCAGAGCCCTATTCCCTATATAGTACACTACTATAGACCAGAGCTCTATTCCCTATATAGTACACTACTATAGACCAGAGCCCTATTCCCTATATAGTACACTACTTTAGACCAGAGCCCTATTCCCTATATAGTACACTACTATAGACCAGAGCCCTATTCCCTATATAGTACACTACTATAGACCAGAGCCCTATTCCCTATATAATACACTACTATAGACCAGAGCCCTATTCCCTATATAGTACACTACTTTAGACCAGAGCCCTATTCCCTATATAGTACACTACTATAGACCAGAGCTCTATTCCCTATATAGTACACTACTATAGACCAGAGCTATATTCCCTATATAAAGCAGCATGTCCTGGTAGTAAACACCAGAAAGCAGGACATGTCATTATATAGTTCAAGGTTCTTTGTGTTTGACCTCAACCCTGCTCTCTGTTTACAGTAATAGTTCTAGAAGGTTCTTTGTGTTTGACCCCAACCCTGCTCTCTGTTTACAGTAATAGTTCTAGAAGGTTCTTTGTGTTTGACCCCAACCCTGCCCTCTGTTTACAGTAATAGTTCTAGAAGGTTCTTTGTGTTTGACCTCAACCCTGCTCTCTGTTTACAGTAATAGTTCTAGAAGGTTCTTTGTGTTTGACCTCAACCCTGCTCTCTGTTTACAGTAATAGTTCTAGAAGGTTCTTTGTGTTTGACCTCAACCCTGCTCTCTGTTTACAGTAATAGTTCTAGAAGGTTCTTTGTGTTTGACCCCAACCCTGCTCTCTGTTTACAGTAATAGTTCTAGAAGGTTCTTTGTGTTTGACCCCAACCCTGCCCTCTGTTTACAGTAATAGTTCTAGAAGGTTCTTTGTGTTTGACCTCAACCCTGCCCTCACTATTACAGTAATAGTTCTAGAAGGTTCTTTGTGTTTGACCTCAACCCTGCCCTCACTATTACAGTAATAGTTCTAGAAGGTTCTTTGTGTTTGACCTCAACCCTGCCCTCTGTTTACAGTAATAGTTCTAGAAGGTTCTTTGTGTTTGACCTCAACCCTGCTCTCTGTTTACAGTAATAGTTCTAGAAGGTTCTTTGTGTTTGACCTCAACCCTGCCCTCACTATTACAGTAATAGTTCTAGAAGGTTCTTTGTGTTTGACCTCAACCCTGCCCTCACTATTACAGTAATAGTTCTAGAAGGTTCTTTGTGTTTGACCTCAACCCTGCCCTCTGTTTACAGTAATAGTTCTAGAAGGTTCTTTGTGTTTGACCCCAACCCTGCTCTCTGTTTACAGTAATAGTTCTAGAAGGTTCTTTGTGTTTGACCTCAACCCTGCTCTCTGTTTACAGTAATAGTTCTAGAAGGTTCTTTGTGTTTGACCCCAACCCTGCCCTCTGTTTACAGTAATAGTTCTAGAAGGTTCTTTGTGTTTGACCCCAACCCTGCTCTCTGTTTACAGTAATAGTTCTAGAAGGTTCTTTGTGTTTGACCCCAACCCTGCTCTCTGTTTACAGTAATAGTTCTAGAAGGTTCTTTGTGTTTGACCCCAACCCTGCTCTCTGTTTACAGTAATAGTTCTAGAAGGTTCTTTGTGTTTGACCCCAACCCTGCTCTCTGTTTACAGTAATAGTTCTAGAAGGTTCTTTGTGTTTGACCCCAACCCTGCCCTCTGTTTACAGTAATAGTTCTAGAAGGTTCTTTGTGTTTGACCCCAACCCTGCTCTCACTATTACAGTAATAGTTCTAGAAGGTTCTTTGTGTTTGACCTCAACCCTGCCCTCTGTTTACAGTAATAGTTCTAGAAGGTTCTTTGTGTTTGACCCCAACCCTGCTCTCTGTTTACAGTAATAGTTCTAGAAGGTTCTTTGTGTTTGACCTCAACCCTGCTCTCTGTTTACAGTAATAGTTCTAGAAGGTTCTTTGTGTTTGACCCCAACCCTGCCCTCTGTTTACAGTAATAGTTCTAGAAGGTTCTTTGTGTTTGACCCCAACCCTGCTCTCTGTTTACAGTAATAGTTCTAGAAGGTTCTTTGTGGTTGACCTCAACCCTGCTCTCTGTTTACAGTAATAGTTCTAGAAGGTTCTTTGTGTTTGACCCCAACCCTGCTCTCTGTTTACAGTAATAGTTCTAGAAGGTTCTTTGTGTTTGACCCCAACCCTGCTCTCTGTTTACAGTAATAGTTCTAGAAGGTTCTTTGTGTTTGACCCCAACCCTGCTCTCTGTTTACAGTAATAGTTCTAGAAGGTTCTTTGTGTTTGACCCCAACCCTGCTCTCACTATTACAGTAATAGTTCTAGAAGGTTCTTTGTGTTTGACCCCAACCCTGCCCTCACTATTACAGTAATAGTTCTAGAAGGTTCTTTGTGTTTGACCTCAACCCTGCCCTCTGTTTACAGTAATAGTTCTAGAAGGTTCTTTGTGTTTGACCCCAACCCTGCTCTCTGTTTACAGTAATAGTTCTAGAAGGTTCTTTGTGTTTGACCCCAACCCTGCCCTCTGTTTACAGTAATAGTTCTAGAAGGTTCTTTGTGTTTGACCCCAACCCTGCTCTCTGTTTACAGTAATAGTTCTAGAAGGTTCTTTGTGTTTGACCCCAACCCTGCTCTCTGTTTACAGTAATAGTTCTAGAAGGTTCTTTGTGTTTGACCCCAACCCTGCCCTCTGTTTACAGTAATAGTTCTAGAAGGTTCTTTGTGTTTGACCCCAACCCTGCTCTCTGTTTACAGTAATAGTTCTAGAAGGTTCTTTGTGTTTGACCCCAACCCTGCCCTCTGTTTACAGTAATAGTTCTAGAAGGTTCTTTGTGTTTGACCTCAACCCTGCCCTCACTATTACAGTAATAGTTCTAGAAGGTTCTTTGTGTTTGACCTCAACCCTGCCCTCTGTTTACAGTAATAGTTCTAGAAGGTTCTTTGTGTTTGACCCCAACCCTGCTCTCTGTTTACAGTAATAGTTCTAGAAGGTTCTTTGTGTTTGACCCCAACCCTGCCCTCTGTTTACAGTAATAGTTCTAGAAGGTTCTTTGTGTTTGACCCCAACCCTGCTCTCTGTTTACAGTAATAGTTCTAGAAGGTTCTTTGTGTTTGACCTCAACCCTGCTCTCTGTTTACAGTAATAGTTCTAGAAGGTTCTTTGTGTTTGACCCCAACCCTGCTCTCTGTTTACAGTAATAGTTCTAGAAGGTTCTTTGTGTTTGACCCCAACCCTGCCCTCTGTTTACAGTAATAGTTCTAGAAGGTTCTTTGTGTTTGACCCCAACCCTGCTCTCTGTTTACAGTAATAGTTCTAGAAGGTTCTTTGTGTTTGACCCCAACCCTGCTCTCTGTTGTTTACTCTGTTGCCAGTAAACACATGAACTCCTTCATTGAAGACATCCTGTCCAGGATACAGGACCTGCTGGAGCTAGCTCCTCCTGTAAGTTACCTCTCCCCTCATACATTACCCTCTACAGACCTGCTGGAGCTAGCTCCTCCTGTAAGTTACCTCTCCCCTCATACATTACCCTCTACAGAACTGGAGCTGGCTCCTCCTGTAAGTTACCTCTCCCCTCATATACATTACCCTCTACAGACCTGGAGCTAGCTCCTCCTGTAAGTTACCTCTCCCCTCATATACATTACCCTCTACACATTACCCTCTACACATTACCCTCTACAGACCTGCTGGAGCTAGCTCCTCCTGTAAGTTACCTCTCCCCTCATACATTACCCTCTACAGACCTGGAGCTGGCTCCTCCTGTAAGTTACCTCTCCCCTCATACATTACCCTCTACAGACCTGGAGCTGGCTCCTCCTGTAAGTTACCTCTCCCCTCATACATTACCCTCTACAGACCTGGAGCTGGCTCCTCCTGTAAGTTACCTCTCCCCTCATATACATTACCCTCTACAGACCTGGAGCTAGCTCCTCCTGTAAGTTACCTCTCCCCTCATACATTACCCTCTACAGACCTGGAGCTAGCTCCTCCTGTAAGTTACCTCTCCCCTCATACATTACCCTCTACAGACCTGGAGCTAGCTCCTCCTGTAAGTTACCTCTCCCCTCATACATTACCCTCTACAGACCTGGAGCTGGCTCCTCCTTTAAGTTACCTCTCCCCTCATACATTACCCTCTACAGACCTGGAGCTGGCTCCTCCTGTAAGTTACCTCTCCCCTCATACATTACCCTCTACAGACCTGGAGCTGGCTCCTCCTGTAAGTTACCTCTCCCCTCATACATTACCCTCTACAGACCTGGAGCTGGCTCCTCCTGTAAGTTACCTCTCCCCTCATATACATTACCCTCTACAGACCTGGAGCTAGCTCCTCCTGTAAGTTACCTCTCCCCTCATACATTACCCTCTACAGACCTGGAGCTAGCTCCTCCTGTAAGTTACATCTCCCCTCATACATTACCCTCTACAGACCTGGAGCTGGCTCCTCCTGTAAGTTACCTCTCCCCTCATACATTACCCTCTACAGACCTGGAGCTGGCTCCTCCTGTAAGTTACCTCTCCCCTCATACATTACCCTCTACAGACCTGCTGGAGCTAGCTCCTCCTGTAAGTTACCTCTCCTCTCATACATTACCCTCTACAGACCTGGAGCTAGCTCCTCCTGTAAGTTACCTCTCCCCTCATACATTACCCTCTACAGACCTGGAGCTAGCTCCTCCTGTAAGTTACCTCTCCTCTCACACATTACCCTCTACACATTACCCTCTACAGACCTGCTGGAGCTAGCTCCTCCTGTAAGTTACCTCTCCCCTCATACATTACCCTCTACAGACCTGGAGCTAGCTCCTCCTGTAAGTTACCTCTCCTCTCATATACATTACCTTCTACAGACCTGGAGCTGGCTCCTCCTGTAAGTTACCTCTCCTCTCATACATTACCCTCTACAGACCTGGAGCTGGCTCCTCCTGTAAGTTACCTCTCCTCTCATATACATTACCCTCTACACATTACCCTCTACAGACCTGGAGCTAGCTCCTCCTGTAAGTTACCTCTCCCCTGATACATTACCCTCTACAGACCTGGAGCTAGCTCCTCCTGTAAGTTACCTCTCCCCTCATACATTACCCTCTACAGACCTGGAGCTAGCTCCTCCTGTAAGTTACCTCTCCTCTCATACATTACCCTCTACAGACCTGGAGCTAGCTCCTCCTGTAAGTTACCTCTCCTCTCATACATTACCCTCTACAGACCTGCTGGAGCTACCTCCTCCTGTAAGTTACCTCTCCCCTCATACATTACCCTCTACAGACCTGGAGCTAGCTCCTCCTGTAAGTTACCTCTCCTCTCATACATTACCCTCTACAGACCTGGAGCTGGCTCCTCCTGTAAGTTACCTCTCCCCTCACATACATTACCCTCTACACATTACCCTCTACAGACCTGCTGGAGCTAGCTCCTCCTGTAAGTTACCTCTCCCCTCATACATTACCCTCTACAGACCTGCTGGAGCTAACTCCTCCTGTAAGTTACCTCTCCCCTCATACATTACCCTCTACAGACCTGCTGGAGCTACCTCCTCCTGTAAGTTACCTCTCCCCTCATATACATTACCCTCATACACATTACCCTCTACAGACCAGCTGAGCTAGCTCCTCCTGTAAGTTACCTCCCCTCATACATTACCCTCCATATATTACCCTCTATAGCTCGCTCTCTCTTCACTGACCTACCTTACCCTCCATACATTACCCTCCCTATGTACTGACCTTCGTTCCCCTCCATACATTATCCTCCCTCTGTACTGAACTCCATTCCCCTCCATACATTATCCTCCATCTGTGCTGACCTTCATTCCCCTCCATACATTACCCTCCCTCTGTACTGACCTTCATTCCCCTCCATACATTACCCTCCCGCTGTACTGATCTTCATTCCCCTCCGTACATTACCCTCACTCTGTACTGACCTTCATTCCCCTCCGTACATTACCCTTCCTCTGTACTGACCTTCATTCCCCTCCGTACATTACCCTCCCTCTGTACTGACCTTCATTCCCCTCCGTACATTACCCTCCCTCTGTACTGACCTTCATTCCCCTCCATACATCACCCTCCCTCTGTACTGACTTTCATTCCCCTCCGTACATTACCCTCCCTCTGTACTGATTTTCATTCCCCTCCGTACATTACCCTCCCTCTGTACTGACCTTCGTTCCCCTCCGTACATTACCCTCCCTCTGTACTGACCTTCATTCCCCTCCATACATTATCCTCCCTCCCTCTGTACTGTACTTCGTTCCCCTCCATACATCTCCCTCCCTCTGTACTGTACTTCGTTCCCCTCCATACATTACCCTCCCTCTGTACTGACCTTCATTCCCCTCCGTACATTACCCTCCCTCTCTACTGACCTTCATTCCCCTCCGTACATTACCCTCCCTCTGTACTGACCTTCGTTCCCCTCCGTACATTACCCTCCCTCTGTACTGATTTTCATTCCCCTCCGTACATTACCCTCCCTCTGTACTGACCTTCGTTCCCCTCCGTACATTACCCTCCCTCTGTACTGACCTTCATTCCCCTCCATACATTATCCTCCCTCCCTCTGTACTGTACTTCGTTCCCCTCCATACATCACCCTCCCTCTGTACTGACCTTCATTCCCCTCCGTACATTATCCTCCCTCCCTCTGTACTGTACTTCGTTCCCCTCCATACATCACCCTCCCTCTGTACTGACCTTCATTCCCCTCCATACATGACCCTCCCTCTGTACTGACCTTCATTCCCCTCCATACATTATCCTCCATCTGTGCTGACCTTCATTCCCCTCCATACATTACCCTCCCTCTGTACTGACCTTCATTCCCCTCCATACATTACCCTCCCGCTGTACTGATCTTCATTCCCCTCCGTACATTACCCTCACTCTGTACTGACCTTCATTCCCCTCCGTACATTACCCTTCCTCTGTACTGACCTTCATTCCCCTCCGTACATTACCCTCCCTCTGTACTGACCTTCATTCCCCTCCGTACATTACCCTCCCTCTGTACTGACCTTCATTCCCCTCCATACATCACCCTCCCTCTGTACTGACTTTCATTCCCCTCCGTACATTACCCTCCCTCTGTACTGATTTTCATTCCCCTCCGTACATTACCCTCCCTCTGTACTGACCTTCGTTCCCCTCCGTACATTACCCTCCCTCTGTACTGACCTTCATTCCCCTCCATACATTATCCTCCCTCCCTCTGTACTGTACTTCGTTCCCCTCCATACATCTCCCTCCCTCTGTACTGTACTTCGTTCCCCTCCATACATTACCCTCCCTCTGTACTGACCTTCATTCCCCTCCGTACATTACCCTCCCTCTCTACTGACCTTCATTCCCCTCCGTACATTACCCTCCCTCTGTACTGACCTTCGTTCCCCTCCGTACATTACCCTCCCTCTGTACTGATTTTCATTCCCCTCCGTACATTACCCTCCCTCTGTACTGACCTTCGTTCCCCTCCGTACATTACCCTCCCTCTGTACTGACCTTCATTCCCCTCCATACATTATCCTCCCTCCCTCTGTACTGTACTTCGTTCCCCTCCATACATCACCCTCCCTCTGTACTGACCTTCATTCCCCTCCGTACATTATCCTCCCTCCCTCTGTACTGTACTTCGTTCCCCTCCATACATCACCCTCCCTCTGTACTGACCTTCATTCCCCTCCATACATGACCCTCCCTCTGTACTGACCTTCATTCCCCTCCATACATTATCCTCCATCTGTGCTGACCTTCATTCCCCTCCATACATTACCCTCCCTCTGTACTGACCTTCATTCCCCTCCATACATTACCCTCCCGCTGTACTGATCTTCATTCCCCTCCGTACATTACCCTCACTCTGTACTGACCTTCATTCCCCTCCGTACATTACCCTTCCTCTGTACTGACCTTCATTCCCCTCCGTACATTACCCTCCCTCTGTACTGACCTTCATTCCCCTCCGTACATTACCCTCCCTCTGTACTGACCTTCATTCCCCTCCATACATCACCCTCCCTCTGTACTGACTTTCATTCCCCTCCGTACATTACCCTCCCTCTGTACTGATTTTCATTCCCCTCCGTACATTACCCTCCCTCTGTACTGACCTTCGTTCCCCTCCGTACATTACCCTCCCTCTGTACTGACCTTCATTCCCCTCCATACATTATCCTCCCTCCCTCTGTACTGTACTTCGTTCCCCTCCATACATCACCCTCCCTCTGTACTGACCTTCATTCCCCTCCATACATTACCCTCCCTCTGTACTGACCTTCATTCCCCTCCATACATTCCCCTCCCTCTGTACTGACCTTCATTCCCCTCCGTACATTACCCTCCCTCTGTACTGACCTTCATTACCCTCCATACATTATCCTCCCTCTCGGTGCATTACCCTCCCTCTGTACTGACCTTCGTTCCCCTCCATACATTACCCTCCCTCTGTACTGACCTTCGTTCCCCTCCATACATTACCCTCCCTCTGTACTGACCTTCATTCCCCTCCATACATTACCCTCCCTCTGTACTGACCTTCATTACCCTCCATACATTATCCTCCCTCCCTCTGTACTGTACTTCGTTCCCCTCCATACATCACCCTCCCTCTGTACTGACCTTCATTCCCCTCCATACATTACCCTCCCTCTGTACTGACCTTCATTCCCCTCCATACATTCCCCTCCCTCTGTACTGACCTTCATTCCCCTCCGTACATTACCCTCCCTCTGTACTGACCTTCATTACCCTCCATACATTATCCTCCCTCTCGGTGCATTACCCTCCCTCTGTACTGACCTTCGTTCCCCTCCATACATTACCCTCCCTCTGTACTGACCTTCGTTCCCCTCCATACATTACCCTCCCTCTGTACTGACCTTCATTCCCCTCCATACATTACCCTCCCTCTGTACTGACCTTCATTACCCTCCATACATCACCCTCCCTCTGTACTGATCTTCGTTCCCCTCCATACATTACCCTCCCTCTGTACTGACCTTCATTCCCCTCCATACATTACCCTCCCTCTGTACTGACCTTCATTACCCTCCATACATTACCCTCCCTCTGTCCTGACCTTCGTTCCCCTCCCTCTGTACTGACCTTCGTTCCCCTCCATACATTACCCTCCCTCTGTCCTGACCTTCGTTCCCCTCCATACATTACCCTCCCTCTGTCCTGACCTTCGTTCCCCTCCCTCTGTACTGACCTTCGTTCCCCTCCATACATTACCCTCCCTCTGTACTGACCTTCGTTCCTCTCCCTCTGTCCTGACCTTCGTTCCCCTCCATACATTACCCTCCCTCTGTACTGACCTTCGTTCCCCTCCATACATTACCCTCCCTCTGTACTGACCTTCGTTCCCCTCCATACATTACCCTCCCTCTGTACTGACCTTCGTTCCCCTCCATACATTACCCTCCCTCTGTACTGACCTTCATTCCCCTCCGTACATTACCCTCCCTCTGTACTGACCTTCATTCCCCTCCATACATTATCCTCCCTCCCTCTGTACTGTACTTCGTTCCCCTCCATACATCACCCTCCCTCTGTACTGACCTTCATTCCCCTCCATACATTACCCTCCCTCTGTACTGACCTTCATTCCCCTCCATACATTCCCCTCCCTCTGTACTGACCTTCATTCCCCTCCGTACATTACCCTCCCTCTGTACTGACCTTCATTACCCTCCATACATTATCCTCCCTCTCGGTGCATTACCCTCCCTCTGTACTGACCTTCGTTCCCCTCCATACATTACCCTCCCTCTGTACTGACCTTCGTTCCCCTCCATACATTACCCTCCCTCTGTACTGACCTTCATTACCCTCCATACATCACCCTCCCTCTGTACTGACCTTCGTTCCCCTCCATACATTACCCTCCCTCTGTGCTGACCTTCATTACCCTCCATACATTACCCTCCCTCTGTCCTGACCTTCGTTCCCCTCCCTCTGTACTGACCTTCGTTCCCCTCCATACATTACCCTCCCTCTGTCCTGACCTTCGTTCCCCTCCATACATTACCCTCCCTCTGTCCTGACCTTCGTTCCCCTCCCTCTGTACTGACCTTCGTTCCCCTCCATACATTACCCTCCCTCTGTACTGACCTTCGTTCCTCTCCCTCTGTCCTGACCTTCGTTCCCCTCCATACATTACCCTCCCTCTGTACTGACCTTCGTTCCCCTCCATACATTACCCTCCCTCTGTACTGACCTTCGTTCCCCTCCCCATATGTACCCCAGGAGAACGGTTTCCCGGCGCTGCTGACCAGCGATGACCAGCTGTTTATATTTGAGACGGCGGGGGTGTTGATCGTCCACGGAGAGAGTCCCGCCGAGAGGAAGCAGGCTCTGATGAGATCCCTGTTGACTCCGCTGACCGACGCCTTCCGTCTGCTGCTGGTCAAACTGGCGTCTGAGCGGGACGAGGAGAGGCGGGCCGCGCTGGCAGACTGTCTCAGTCACGCTGTTGGCTTCGCTAGGTAGGTGTACACACACACACACACACACACACACTGATGTACACACACACACACTCTGATGTACACACACACACACACACTGATGTACACACACACCCTGATGTACACACACCCTGATGTACACACACCCTGATGTACACACACACACACACACCCTGATGTACACACACACACCCTAATGTACACACACACACACACACACACCCTGATGTACACACACCCTGATGTACACACACACACACACACCCTGATGTACACACACACACCCTAATGTACACACACACACACACACACACCCTGATGTACACACACCCTGATGTACACACACACACACACACACACACACACACACACACACACACACCCTGATGTACACACACACACACACACACACACACACACACACACACACACATCCTGATGTACACACACACACCCTGATGTACACACGCACACCCTGATGTACACACGCACACCCTGATGTACACACACACACATCCTGATGTACACACACACACCCTGATGTACACACGCACACCCTGATGTACACACGCACACCCTGATGTACACACGCACACCCTGATGTACACGCACACACTGATGTACACACACACACCCTGATGTACACGCACACACTGATGTACACACACACACACACACACACACACACACACACACACACACACACACACACACACCCTGATGTACACACACACACACTGATGTACACACACACACACACACACACACACACACACACACACACACACACACACCATGATGTACACACACACACTGATGTACACACACACCCTGATGTACACACACCCTGATGTACACACACACACACACACACACCCTGATGTACACACACACACCCTGATGTACACACACACACCCTGATGTACACACACACACACCCTGATGTACACACACACACCCTGATGTACACACACACACCCTGATGTACACACACACACACACACACACACACACACACACACACACACACACACACACCCTGATGTACACACACACACCCTGATGTACACACACACACACCCTGATGTACACACACACACCCTGATGTACACACACACACCCTGATGTACACACACACACCCTGATGTACACACACACACACCCTGATGTACACACACACACACCCTGATGTACACACACACACACACCCTGATGTACACACACACACACACCCTGATGTACACACACACACACCCTGATGTACACACACACACACACACACACACACACACACACACACACACACACACACACACACACCCTGATGTACACACACACACACACACACACACACACACACACACACACACACACACACACACACACACACACACACACACACACACACACACACTGATGTACACACACACACACACACACACACACACACACACACACACACACACACACACACACACACACACCCTGATGTACACACACACACACACACCCTGATGTACACACACACACACACACACACACACCCTGATGTACACACACACACACACACCCTGATGTACACACACACACACACACCCTGATGTACACACACACACACACCCTGATGTACACACACACACTGATGTACACACACACACCCTGATGTACACACACACACCCTGATGTACACACACACACCCTGATGTACACACACACACACTGATGTACACACACACACCCTGATGTACACACACACACCCTGATGTACACACACACCCTGATGTACACACACACACACACACACACACACCCTGATGTACACACACACACCCTGGTGTACACACACCCTGATGTACACACACACACCCTGATGTACACGCACACACCCTGATGTACACACACACACCGTGATGTACACACACACACCCTGATGTACACACACACCCTGATGTACACACGCACACCCTGATGTACACACGCACGCACGCACACACACACACCCTGATGTACACACACACACACACACACACACACACACACACACACCCTGATGTACACACACACACACCCTGATGTACACACACCCTGATGTACACACACACACACACCCTGATGTACACACACACACACACCCTGATGTACACACACACACACACCCTGATGTACACACACACACACTGATGTACACACACACACACTGATGTACACACACACACACCCTGATGTACACACACACACACCCTGATGTACACACACACACATACCCTGATGTACACACACACACACCCTGATGTACACACACACCCTGATGTACACACCAACCCCCAACTCCAACATTTGGTTATAAATAAGGCCCAGTCGGCGTATCGGGTGGCCAGCGGTCTAAGGCACTGCAGCGCTAGAGGCGTCACTACTGACCCGGGTTTGATTCCAGGCTGTGTCGCAGCCGGCCGCGACCGGGACACCCATGAGGCGGCGCACGATTGGCCCAGCGTCGTCCGGGTTAGGGGAGGGATTGGCCCAGCGTCGTCCGGGTTAGGGGAGGGATTGGCCCAGCGTCGTCCGGGTTAGGGGAGGGATTGGCCCAGCGTCGTCCCGGTTAGGGGAGGGATTGGCCTAGCGTCGTCCCGGTTAGGGGAGGGATTGGCCCAGCGTCGTCCGGGTTAGGGGAGGGATTGGCCCAGCGTCGTCCGGGTTAGGGGAGGGATTGGCCCAGCGTCGTCCCGGTTAGGGGAGGGATTGGCCCAGCGTCGTCCCGGTTAGGGGAGGGATTGGCCCAGCGTCGTCCCGGTTAGGGGAGGGATTGGCCCAGCGTCGTCCCGGTTAGGGGAGGGATTGGCCCAGCGTCGTCCCGGTTAGGGGAGGGATTGGCCCAGCGTCGTCCCGGTTAGGGGAGGGATTGGCCCAGCGTCGTCCCGGTTAGGGGAGGGATTGGCCCAGCGTCGTCCCGGTTAGGGGAGGGATTGGCCCAGCGTCGTCCCGGTTAGGGGAGGGATTGGCCCAGCGTCGTCCCGGTTAGGGGAGGGATTGGCCCAGCGTCGTCCCGGTTAGGGGAGGGATTGGCCCAGCGTCGTCCCGGTTAGGGGAGGGATTGGCCCAGCGTCGTCCCGGTTAGGGGAGGGATTGGCCCAGCGTCGTCCCGGTTAGGGGAGGGATTGGCCCAGCGTCGTCCCGGTTAGGGGAGGGATTGGCCCAGCGTCGTCCGGGTTAGGGGAGGGATTGGCCCAGCGTCGTCCCGGTTAGGGAGGGATTGGCCCAGCGTCGTCCCGGTAAGGGGAGGGATTGGCCCAGCGTCGTCCCGGTTAGGGGAGGGATTGGCCCAGCGTCGTCCCGGTTAGGGGAGGGATTGGCCCAGCGTCGTCCGGGTTGGGGGAGGGATTGGCCCAGCGTCGTCCCGGTTAGGGGAGGGATTGGCCCAGCGTCGTCCCGGTTAGGGGAGGGATTGGCCCAGCGTCGTCCCGGTAAGGGGAGGGATTGGCCCAGCGTCGTCCGGGTTAGGGGAGGGATTGGCCCAGCGTCGTCCCGGTAAGGGGAGGGATTGGCCCAGCGTCGTCCGGGTTAGGGGAGGGATTGGCCCAGCGTCGTCCCGGTTAGGGGAGGGTTTGGCCCAGCGTCGTCCCGGTTAGGGGAGGGATTGGCCCAGCGTCGTCCGGGTTAGGGGAGGGATTGGCCCAGCGTCGTCCGGGTTCGGGGAGGGTTTGGCCCAGCGTCGTCCCGGTTAGGGGAGGGATTGGCCCAGCGTCGTCCGGGTTAGGGGAGGGATTGGCCCAGCGTCGTCCGGGTTAGGGGAGGGATTGGCCCAGCGTCGTCCCGGTTAGGGGAGGGATTGGCCCAGCGACGTCCGGGTTAGGGGAGGGATTGGCCCAGCGACGTCCGGGTTAGGGGAGGGATTGGCCCAGCGTCGTCCCGGTTAGGGGAGGGATTGGCCCAGCGTCGTCCCGGTTAGGGGAGGGATTGGCCCAGCGTCGTCCCGGTTAGGGGAGGGATTGGCCCAGCGTCGTCCCGGTTAGGGGAGGGATTGGCCCAGCGTCGTCCCGGTTAGGGGAGGGATTGGCCCAGCGTCGTCCCGGTTAGGGGAGGGATTGGCCCAGCGTCGTCCCGGTTAGGGGAGGGATTGGCCCAGCGTCGTCCCGGTTAGGGGAGGGATTGGCCCAGCGTCGTCCCGGTTAGGGGAGGGATTGGCCCAGCGTCGTCCGGGTTAGGGGAGGGATTGGCCCAGCGTCGTCCGGGTTAGGGGAGGGATTGGCCCAGCGTCGTCCGGGTTAGGGGAGGGATTGGCCCAGCGTCGTCCGGGTTAGGGGAGGGATTGGCCCAGCGTCGTCCGGGTTAGGGAGGGATTGGCCCAGCGTCGTCCGGGTTAGGGGAGGGATTGGCCCAGCGTCGTCCCGGTTAGGGGAGGGATTGGCCCAGCGTCGTCCGGGTTAGGGGAGGGATTGGCCCAGCGTCGTCCGGGTTAGGGGAGGGATTGGCCCAGCGTCGTCCCGGTTAGGGGAGGGATTGGCCCAGCGTCGTCCCGGTTAGGGGAGGGATTGGCCCAGCGTCGTCCCGGTTAGGGGAGGGATTGGCCCAGCGTCGTCCCGGTTAGGGGAGGGATTGGCCCAGCGTCGTCCCGGTTAGGGGAGGGATTGGCCCAGCGTCGACCCGGTTAGGGGAGGGATTGGCCCAGCGTCGTCCCGGTTAGGGGAGGGATTGGCCCAGCGTCGTCCGGGTTAGGGGAGGGATTGGCCCAGCGTCGTCCGGGTTAGGGGAGGGATTGGCCCAGCGTCGTCCGGGTTAGGGGAGGGATTGGCCCAGCGTCGTCCGGGTTAGGGGAGGGATTGGCCCAGCGTCGTCCCGGTTAGGGGAGGGATTGGCCCAGCGTCGTCCCGGTTAGGGGAGGGATTGGCCCAGCGTCGTCCCGGTTAGGGGAGGGATTGGCCCAGCGTCGTCCGTGTTCGGGGAGGGGTTGGCCCAGCGTCGTCCGGGTTCGGCTATTTTGGTATTTTATTAGGTTCCCCATTAGCTGTTGTAAAAGCAGCAGCTACTCTTCCTGGGGTCCCACCTGAAACATGATACAGAAACATTAATAAACAAGAACAGCTCAAGGACAGAACTACATAAAACATTTAAAAAAGGCACATATTGCATTCACACACAAACTATCTAGTTCAAATAGGGGAGAGGCGATGCTTTATCTGGGGGTTTTAAACCAGGTTTGCTGTTTATTTAAAGCAATATGAGATGGAAGGAAGTTCCATGCAATAATGGCTCTCTATAATACTGTACGTTTTCTGGACTTTGTTCTGGATTTGGGGACTGTGAAAAGACCCCTGGTGGCATGTCTGGTGGGGTAAGTGTGTGTGTCAGAGCTGTGTGTAAGTTGACTACGCAAACAATTAGAGATTTTCAGCACATGAATGTTTCCCAGAAGAGTGGAGGCTGTTATAGCAGCAATGTTCCAACATCTAGTGGAAAGCCTTCCTAGAAGAGTGGAGGCTGTTATAGCAGCAATGTTCCAACATCTAGTGGAAAGCCTTCCCAGAAGAGTGGAGGCTGTTATAACAGCAATGTTCCTACATCTAGTGGAAAGCCTTCCCAGAAGAGTGGAGGCTGTTATAGCAGCAATGTTCCAACATCTAGTGGAAAGCATTCCCAGAAGAGTGGAGGCTGTTATAGCAGCAATGTTCGAACATCTAGAGGAAAGCCTTCCCAGAAGAGTGGAGGCTGTTATAGCAGCAATGTTCCAACATCTAGTGGAAAGCCTTCCCAGAAGAGTGGAGGCTGTTATAGCAGCAATGTTCCAACATCTAGTGGAAAGCCTTCCCAGAAGAGTGGAGGCTGTTATAGCAGCAATGTTCCAACATCTAGTGGAAAGCCTTCCCAGAAGAGTGGAGGCTGTTATAGCAGCAATGTTCCAACATCTAGTGGAAAGCCTTCCCAGAAGAGTGGAGGCTGTTATAGCAGCAATGTTCCAACATCTAGTGGAAAGCCTTCCCAGAAGAGTGGAGGCTGTTATAGCAGCAATGTTCCAACATCTAGTGGAAAGCCTTCCCAGAAGAGTGGAGGCTGTTATAGCAGCAATGTTCCAACATCTAGTGGAAAGCCTTCCCAGAAGAGCGGAGGCTGTTATAGCAGCAATGTTCGAACATCTAGAGGAAAGCCTTCCCAGAAGAGCGGAGGCTGTTATAGCAGCAATGTTCCTACATCTAGTGGAAAGCCTTCCCAGAAGAGCGGAGGCTGTTATAGCAGCAATGTTCGAACATCTAGAGGAAAGCCTTCCCAGAAGAGCGGAGGCTGTTATAGCAGCAATGTTCCTACATCTAGTGGAAAGCCTTCCCAGAAGAGTGGAGGCTGTTATAGCAGCAATGTTCGAACATCTAGAGGAAAGCCTTCCCAGAAGAGCGGAGGCTGTTATAGCAGCAATGTTCCTACATCTAGTGGAAAGCCTTCCCAGAAGAGTGGAGGCTGTTACAGCAGCAATGTTCCAACATCTAGTGGAAAGCCTTCCCAGAAGAGTGGAGGCTGTTATAGCAGCAATGTTCCAACATCTAGTGGAAAGCCTTCCCAGAAGAGTGGAGGCTGTTATAGCAGCAATGTTCCAACATCTAGTGGAAAGCCTTCCCAGAAGAGTGGAGGCTGTTATAGCAGCAATGTTCCAACATCTAGTGGAAAGCCTTCCCAGAAGAGTGGAGGCTGTTATAGCAGCAATGTTCCAACATCTAGTGGAAAGCCTTCCCAGAAGAGTGGAGGCTGTTATAGCAGCAATGTTCCAACATCTAGTGGAAAGCCTTCCCAGAAGAGTGGAGGCTGTTATAGCAGCAATGTTCCAACATCTAGTGGAAAGCCTTCCCAGAAGAGTGGAGGCTGTTATAGCAGCAATGTTCCAACATCTAGTGGAAAGCCTTCCCAGAAGAGTGGAGGCTGTTATTGCAGCAATGTTCCAACATCTAGTGGAAAGCCTTCCCAGAAGAGTGGAGGCTGTTATAGCAGCAATGTTCCAACATCTAGTGGAAAGCCTTCCCAGAAGAGTGGAGGCTGTTATAGCAGCAATGTTCCAACATCTAGTGGAAAGCCTTCCCAGAAGAGTGGAGGCTGTTATAGCAGCAATGTTCCAACATCTAGTGGAAAGCCTTCCCAGAAGAGTGGAGGCTGTTATAGCAGCAATGTTTCAACATCTAGTGGAAAGCCTTCCCAGAAGAGTGGAGGCTGTTATAGCAGCAATGTTCCAACATCTAGTGGAAAGCCTTCCCAGAAGAGTGGAGGCTGTTATAGCAGCAATGTTCCAACATCTAGTGGAAAGCCTTCCCAGAAGAGTGGAGGCTGTTATAGGAGCAATGTTCCAACATCTAGGGGAAAGCCTTCCCAGAAGAGTGGAGGCTGTTATAGCAGCAATGTTCCAACATCTAGTGGAAAGCCTTCCCAGAAGAGTGGAGGCTGTTATAGCAGCAATGTTCCAACATCTAGTGGAAAGCCTTCCCAGAAGAGTGGAGGCTGTTATAGCAGCAATGTTCCAACATCTAGTGGAAAGCCTTCCCAGAAGAGTGGAGGCTGTTATAGCAGCAATGTTCCAACATCTAGTGGAAAGCCTTCCCAGAAGAGTGGAGGCTGTTATAGCAGCAATGTTCCAACATCTAGTGGAAAGCCTTCCCAGAAGAGTGGAGGCTGTTATAGCAGCAATGTTCCATCATCTAGTGGAAAGCCTTCCCAGAAGAGTGGAGGCTGTTATAGCAGCAATGTTCCAACATCTAGTGGAAAGCCTTCCCAGAAGAGTGGAGGCTGTTATAGCAGCAATGTTCCAACATCTAGTGGAAAGCCTTCCCAGAAGAGTGGAGGCTGTTATAGCAGCAATGTTCCAACATCTAGTGGAAAGCCTTCCCAGAAGAGTGGAGGCTGTTATAGCAGCAATGTTCCAACATCTAGAGGAAAGCCTTCCCAGAAGAGTGGAGGCTGTTACAGCAGCAATGTTCCAACATCTAGTGGAAAGCCTTCCCAGAAGAGTGGAGGCTGTTATAGGAGCAATGTTCCAACATCTAGGGGAAAGCCTTCCCAGAAGAGTGGAGGCTGTTACAGCAGCAATGTTCCAACATCTAGTGGAAAGCCTTCCCAGAAGAGTGGAGGCTGTTATAGGAGCAATGTTCCAACATCTAGGGGAAAGCCTTCCCAGAAGAGTGGAGGCTGTTATAGCAGTAATGTTCCAACATCTAGTGGAAAGCCTTCCCAGAAGAGTGGAGGCTGTTATAGCAGCAATGTTCCAACATCTAGTGGAAAGCCTTCCCAGAAGAGTGGAGGCTGTTATAGCAGCAATGTTCCAACATCTAGTGGAAAGCCTTCCCAGAAGAGTGGAGGCTGTTATAGGAGCAATGTTCCAACATCTAGTGGAAAGCCTTCCCAGAAGAGTGGAGGCTGTTATAGCAGCAATGTTCCAACATCTAGTGGAAAGCCTTCCCAGAAGAGTGGAGGCTGTTATAGCAGCAATGTTCCAACATCTAGTGGAAAGCCTTCCCAGAAGAGTGGAGGCTGTTATAGCAGCAAATGGAGGACCAACCTCATATTAATGCCCATGATTTTGACTGAGCAGGTGTCCACATACTTTTGGTCATGTAGAGTATCTTATTAAAGTCATGTGAATAAGTGATGAGCAGTAATGGACGTTTATTATATTTTATAACAGCATTCAACACACATAATGCATAAAACTGACAATTAAAGAAAAGAAAATAGTTGAACCAAAACCAAACCAACCTCAAAAAGCACTAATCGCTCAGCACTCTTCTCTCTGGGTTTACAAGTTCAGTTCCTGCTAAGAATACAACTCTCCCTCCCTCCCCCCTCTCTCTCTCTCCCTTCTCTCTCTCTCCCTTCTCTCTCTCTCCCTTCTCTCTCCCTTCTCTCCCTCCCTCCCTTCTCTCCCTTCTCTCTCTACCTTCTCTCCCTCCCTCCCTCCCTCTCCCCTTCCCTTCTCTCTCTGCCTTCTCTCTCTCCCTTCTCTCCCTTCTCCCTCTCTTCCTTCTCTCCCTCCCTCCCTCTCTCTCTCCCTCTCCCCCTCCCTCTCTCTCTCCCTTCTCTCCCTTCTCTCTCTCCCTTCTCTCCCTTCTCTCCCTTCTCTCCTCTCTCCCTCCCTCCCTCTCCCCCTCCCTCCCTTCTCTCCCTTCTCTCTCTCTCCCTTCTCTCCCTTCTCTCTCTCTCCCTTCTCTCTCTCTCTCTCCCTTCTCTCCCTTCTCTCTCTACCTTCCCTCCCTCCCTCCCTCTCTCTCTCCCTCTCTCTCTCCCTTCTCTCTCTCTCCCTTCTCTCTCTCTCCCTTCTCTCTCTCCCTTCTCTCCCTCCCTCCCTCTCCCCTTCCCTCCCTTCTCTCTCTCTCCCTTCTCTCTCTCCCCCTTCTCTCTCTCTCCCTTCTCTCTCTCTCCCTTCTCTCTCTTCTCCCTCTCTTCCTTCTCTCCCTCCCTCTCTCTCTCTCTCCCTCTCCCCTCCCTCTCTCTCTCCCTTCTCTCTCTCTCCCTTCTCTCCCTTCTCTCTCTCCCTTCTCTCCCTTCTCTCTCTCCCTTCTCTCTCCTCTCTCCCTCCCTCCCTTCTCTCCCTTCTCTCTCTCTCTCTCCCTTCTCTCCCTCCCTCCCTTCTCTCCCTTCTCTCTCTCCCTTCTCTCTCCCTCCCTCTCCCCCTTCTCTCTCCCTCCCTCTCCCCCTCCCTCCCTTCTCTCTCTCTCCCTTCTCTCTCTCTCTCTCCCTTCTCTCCCTCCCTCCCTTCTCTCCCTTCTCCCTCTCTTCCTTCTCTCCCTCCCTCTCTCTCTCTCTCTCTCCCTTTCCCCTCCCTCTCTCTCTCCCTTCTCTCCCTTCTCTCTCTCCCTTCTCTCTCTCCCTTCTCTCCTCTCTCCCTCCCTCCCTTCTCTCCCTTCTCTCTCTCTCCCTTCTCTCTCTCTCTCTCCCTTCTCTCTCTCTCTCTCCCTTCTCTCCCTCCCTCCCTTCTCTCCCTTCTCTCTCTACCTTCTCTCCCTCTCTCTCCCTCTCCCCCTCCCTCTCTCTCTCCCTTCTCTCTCTCTCCCTTCTCTCCCTCCCTCCCTCTCCCCCTCTCTCTCCCTTCTCTCCCCCTCCCTCCCCTCTCTCTCTCCATCCCCCTCTCTCTCTCCCTCTAGTCGTACCAGTAAAGCGTTCAGCAACAAGCAGACAGTGAAGCAGTGTGGATGTTCTGAGGTCTACAGAGACTGTCTGCAGACCTTCCTGCCTGCACTGAGCTGTCCTGTCCAGAGGGGGTCGCTGCGTAGCGCCGTCCGCTCCTTCCTCCACCGCATGATCATCTGTCTCGAAGAAGAGGTCCTGCCCTTCGTCCCGGCGGCGGCGGAACACATGCTGAAGGACTGTGAGGCCAAGGACCTGCAGGAGTTTATACCCCTCATCAGCCAGATCACCGCCAAGTTCAAGGTAACCAGGGAACCACACCGTTACAGAGGACATCTGGGGGCTGGTTTCCTGGACTAGGGTAGGATCTCCACAGGAAGGGTTTTAGTCCAGGACTAAGATTAATCTGTCCAGGAAACCGGCCCTTAAAATATATCTATGGTAGGGGACTGACTGCTAACATGCCAGCTGAAACAGCCAAGCTAAAAGGGTTAGGTTTAGGGTTAGGTTTAGGGTTAGCGAAAATTAGGGACAGTCTATGCCCCCATTCCCTGGACCAGGTGTCTCCGTTCCTGTCTCTGGTCCTCTATGTCTCTCTCCAGGACCAGGTGTTCATGTCTCTGGTCCTCTCTGTCTCTCTCCAGGACCAGGTGTTCATGTCTCTGGTCCTCTCTGTCTCTCTCCAGGACCAGGTGTTCATGTCTCTGGTCCTCTCTGTCTCTCTTCAGGACCAGGTGTTCATGTCTCTGGTCCTCTCTGTCTCTCCAGGACCAGGTGTTCATGTCTCTGGTCCTCTCTGTCTCTCTCCAGGACCAGGTGTTCATGTCTCTGGTCCTCTCTGTCTCTCTCCAGGACCAGGTGTTCATGTCTCTGGTCCTCTCTGTCTCTCTTCAGGACCAGGTGTTCATGTCTCTGGTCCTCTCTGTCTCTCCAGGACCAGGTGTTCATGTCTCTGGTCCTCTCTGTCTCTCCAGGACCAGGTGTTCATGTCTCTGGTCCTCTCTGTCTCTCCAGGACCAGGTGTTCATGTCTCTGGTCCTCTCTGTCTCTCCAGGACCAGGTGTTCATGTCTCTGGTCCTCTCTGTCTCTCTCCAGGACCAGGTGTTCATGTCTCTGGTCCTCTCTGTCTCTCTCCAGGACCAGGTGTTCATGTCTCTGGTCCTCTCTGTCTCTCTTCAGGACCAGGTGTTCATGTCTCTGGTCCTCTCTGTCTCTCCAGGACCAGGTGTTCATGTCTCTGGTCCTCTCTGTCTCTCTCCAGGACCAGGTGTTCATGCCTCTGGTACTCTCTGTCTCTCCAGGACCAGGTGTCTCCGTTCCTGCAGCAGGTGTTCATGTCTCTGGTCCTCTCTGTCTCTCCACAGGACCAGGTGTTCATGTCTCTGGTCCTCTCTGTCTCTCTCCAGGACCAGGTGTTCATGTCTCTGGTCCTCTCTGTCTCTCTTCAGGACCAGGTGTATATGTCTCTGGTCCTCTCTGTCTTTCTCCAGGACCAGGTGTTCATGTCTCTGGTCCTCTCTGTCTCTCCAGGACCAGGTGTTCATGCCTCTGGTCCTCTCTGTCTCTCTCCAGGACCAGGTGTTCATGTCTCTGGTCCTCTCTGTCTCTCCCCAGGACCAGGTGTTCATGTCTCTGGTCCTCTCTGTCTCTCCCCAGGACCAGGTGTTCATGTCTCTGGTCCTCTCTGTCTCTCTCCAGGACCAGGTGTTCATGTCTCTGGTCCTCTCTGTCTCTCCAGGACCAGGTGTTCATGCCTCTGGTCCTCTCTGTCTCTCTTCAGGACCAGGTGTATATGTCTCTGGTCCTCTCTGTCTTTCTCCAGGACCAGGTGTTCATGTCTCTGGTCCTCTCTGTCTCTCCCCAGGACCAGGTGTTCATGTCTCTGGTCCTCTCTGTCTCTCTCCAGGACCAGGTGTTCATGTCTCTGGTCCTCTCTGTCTCTCTTCAGGACCAGGTGTTCATGTCTCTGGTCCTCTCTGTCTCTCCAGGACCAGGTGTTCATGCCTCTGGTCCTCTCTGTCTCTCTCCAGGACCAGGTGTTCATGTCTCTGGTCCTCTCTGTCTCTCCCCAGGACCAGGTGTTCATGTCTCTGGTCCTCTCTGTCTCTCCCCAGGACCAGGTGTTCATGTCTCTGGTCCTCTCTGTCTCTCTCCAGGACCAGGTTTTCATGTCTCTGGTCCTCTCTGTCTCTCTTCAGGACCAGGTGTATATGTCTCTGGTCCTCTCTGTCTTTCTCCAGGACCAGGTGTTCATGTCTCTGGTCCTCTCTGTCTCTCTCCAGGACCAGGTGTTCATGTCTCTGGTCCTCTCTGTCTCTCTCCAGAACCAGGTGTTCATGTCTCTGGTCCTCTCTGTCTCTTTTCAGGACCAGGTGTATATGTCTCTGGTCCTCTCTGTCTTTCTCCAGGACCAGGTGTTCATGTCTCTGGTCCTCTCTGTCTCTCCCCAGGACCAGGTGTTCATGTCTCTGGTCCTCTCTGTCTCTCTCCAGGACCAGGTGTTCATGTCTCTGGTCCTCTCTGTCTCTCTTCAGGACCAGGTGTATATGTCTCTGGTCCTCTCTGTTTCTCCAGGACCAGGTGTTCATGTCTCTGGTCCTCTCTGTCTCTCCAGGACCAGGTGTTCATGCCTCTGGTCCTCTCTGTCTCTCTCCAGGACCAGGTGTTCATGTCTCTGGTCCTCTCTGTCTCTCCCCAGGACCAGGTGTTCATGTCTCTGGTCCTCTCTGTCTCTCCCCAGGACCAGGTGTTCATGTCTCTGGTCCTCTCTGTCTCTCTCCAGGACCAGGTTTTCATGTCTCTGGTCCTCTCTGTCTCTCTTCAGGACCAGGTGTATATGTCTCTGGTCCTCTCTGTCTTTCTCCAGGACCAGGTGTTCATGTCTCTGGTCCTCTCTGTCTCTCTCCAGGACCAGGTGTTCATGTCTCTGGTCCTCTCTGTCTCTCTCCAGGACCAGGTGTTCATGTCTCTGGTCCTCTCTGTCTCTCCAGGACCAGGTGTTCATGTCTCTGGTCCTCTCTGTCTCTCCAGGACCAGGTGTTCATGCCTCTGGTCCTCTCTGTCTCTCTCCAGGACCAGGTGTTCATGTCTCTGGTCCTCTCTGTCTCTCCAGGACCAGGTGTTCATGTCTCTGGTCCTCTCTGTCTCTCTCCAGGACCAGGTGTTCATGTCTCTGGTCCTCTCTGTCTCTCTCCAGGACCAGGTGTTCATCCCTCTGGTCCTCTCTGTCTCTCCAGGACCAGGTGTTCATGTCTCTGGTCCTCTCTGTCTCTCCAGGACCAGGTGTTCATGTCTCTGGTCCTCTCTGTCTCTCTCCAGGACCAGGTGTCTCCGTTCCTACAGCAGGTGTTCATGCCTCTGGTCCTGGCCATCTTTGAGGTGTTGTGTCGAGCTGCTGAGGACAACGACCAGACAGCAGCCCTGGAGAAACAGATGTTACGGAGGAGTTACTTCACCTTCATACAGACCATAACCTCCAGTGGGATGAACGAAGTCCTGGCCAACCAGGGTGAGCTGCTGCTCAGTGTGTTCCTCAGGGTTCTGAGTGTGTCCTGTGTGGTTCCTCAGGGTTCTGAGTGTGTCCTGTGTGGTTCCTCAGGGTTCTGAGTGTGTCCTGTGTGGTTCCTCTGGGTTCTGAGTGTGTACTGTGTGGTTCCTCGGGGTTCTGAGTGTGTACTGTGTGGTTCTGAGTGTGTACTGTGTGGTTCCTCGGGGTTCTGAGTGTGTACTGTGTGGTTCCTCGGGGTTCAGAGTGTGTACTGTGTGGTTCCTCAGGGTTCTGAGTGTGTACTGTGTGGTTCCTCGGGGTTTTGAGTGTGTCCTGTGTGGTTCCTCAGGGTTCTGAGTGTGTCCTGTGTGGTTCCTCGGGGTTCTGAGTGTGTCCTGTGTGGTTCCTCGGGGTTCTGAGTGTGTACTGTGTGGTTCCTCAGGGTTCTGAGTGTGTCCTGTGTGGTTCCTCGGGGTTCTGAGTGTGTACTGTGTGGTTCCTCAGGGTTCTGAGTGTGTACTGTGTGGTTCCTCGGGGTTCTGAGTGTGTCCTGTGTGGTTCCTCGGGGTTCTGAGTGTGTACTGTGTGGTTCCTCGGGGTTCTGAGTGTGTACTGTGTGGTTCCTCGGGGTTCTGAGTGTGTACTGTGTGGTTCCTCAGGGTTCTGAGTGTGTACTGTGTGGTTCCTCGGGGTTCTGAGTGTGTACTGTGTGGTTCCTCGGGGTTCTGAGTGTGTACTGTGTGGTTCCTCGGGGTTCTGAGTGTGTTCTGTGTGGTTCCTCGGGGTTCTGAGTGTGTCCTGTGTGGTTCCTCGGGGTTCTGAGTGTGTCCTGTGTGGTTCCTCGGGGTTCTGAGTGTGTCCTGTGTGGTTCCTCGGGGTTCTGAGTGTGTCCTGTGTGGTTCCTCAGGGTTCTGAGTGTGTCCTGTGTGGTTCCTCGGGGTTCTGAGTGTGTCCTGTGTGGTTCCTCAGGGTTCTGAGTGTGTCCTGTGTGGTTCCTCAGGGTTCTGAGTGTGTACTGTGTGGTTCCTCGGGGTTCTGAGTGTGTACTGTGTGGTTCCTCGGGGTTCTGAGTGTGTACTGTGTGGTTCCTCGGGGTTCTGAGTGTGTACTGTGTGGTTCCTCGGGGTTCTGAGTGTGTTCTGTGTGGTTCCTCGGGGTTCTGAGTGTGTCCTGTGTGGTTCCTCGGGGTTCTGAGTGTGTCCTGTGTGGTTCCTCGGGGTTCTGAGTGTGTCCTGTGTGGTTCCTCGGGGTTCTGAGTGTGTCCTGTGTGGTTCCTCGGGGTTCTGAGTGTGTCCTGTGTGGTTCCTCGGGGTTCTGAGTGTGTACTGTGTGGTTCCTCGGGGTTCTGAGTGTGTCCTGTGTGGTTCCTCGGGGTTCTGAGTGTGTCCTGTGTGGTTCCTCGGGGTTCTGAGTGTGTACTGTGTGGTTCCTCTGGGTTCTGAGTGTGTACTGTGTGGTTCCTCGGGGTTCTGAGTGTGTACTGTGTGGTTCTGAGTGTGTACTGTGTGGTTCCTCGGGGTTCTGAGTGTGTACTGTGTGGTTCCTCGGGGTTCTGAGTGTGTACTGTGTGGTTCCTCGGGGTTCTGAGTGTGTCCTGTGTGGTTCCTCGGGGTTCTGAGTGTGTCCTGTGTGGTTCCTCAGGGTTCTGAGTGTGTCCTGTGTGGTTCCTCAGGGTTCTGAGTGTGTCCTGTGTGGTTCCTCAGGGTTCTGAGTGTGTCCTGTGTGGTTCCTCAGGGTTCTGAGTGTGTGTGTTCTGTTACCCAGGTGTTGAGAACATTAAGTGGGTTCTAAGTGTGTGTGTGGTGTGATTCCTCAGCTATAAATATTTGTTGTGTGGTTCTCCAGGGTTCTAAGTGTGTGTGTGGTATGGTTCCTCAGCTATAAATATTTGTTGTGTGGTTCTCCAGGGTTCTAAGTGTGTGTGTGGTGTGATTCCTCAGCTATAAATATTTGTTGTGTGGTTCTCCAGGGTTCTAAGTGTGTGTGTGGTGTGATTCCTCAGCTATAAATATTTGTTGTGTGGTTCTCCAGGGTTCTAAGTGTGTGTGTGGTGTGGTTCCTCAGCTATAAATATTTGTTGTGTGGTTCTCCAGGGTTCTAAGTGTGTGTGTGGTGTGATTCCTCAGCTATAAATATTTGTTGTGTGGTTCTCCAGGGTTCTAAGTGTGTGTGTGGTGTGATTCCTCAGCTATAAATATTTGTTGTGTGGTTCTCCAGGGTTCTAAGTGTGTGTGTGGTGTGATTCCTCAGCTATAAATATTTGTTGTGTGGTTCCTCCCCAGGTGCTGAGAACGTAGAGCGGGTTCTGTTCACCATCATCCAGGGAGCTGTAGACTTCCCCGACCCCATCGCCCAGAAGAGCTGCTTCATCATCCTCTCCAAGCTGGTGGAACTCTGGGGTGAGAACGACCCGTCATTATTCAACCTCTGGGGTGAGAACGACCCGTCATTATTCAACCTCTGGGGTGAGAACAACGACCCGTCATTATTCAACCTCTGGGGGTGAGAACGACCCGTCATTATTCAACCTCTGGGGGTGAGAACGACCCGTCATTATTCAACCTCTGGGGGTGAGAACGACCCGTCATTATTCAACCTCTGGGGGTGAGAACGACCCGTCATTATTCAACCTCTGGGGTGAGAACAACGACCCGTCTTGCTGCTGTTGCTCCTGACAGAAACGACCCGTCCGTATTCAACCCCCTGTCTTGCTGCTGTTGCTCCTGACAGAAACGACCCGTCCGTATTCAACCCCCTGTCTTGCTGCTGTTGCTCCTGACAGAAACGGACCGTGGAGACCGATGGGAACTATTGTTCTAGAAACGCGCCCAGCGGATATTAGTTAATTGTTTTTTCGTCTTGGACTGGGGTCGTGTTCACTAGAAACCTTTTGGGATAAAACGGGCAGGGACCTTGCTGAATTTCTTTCTTCCCCCAAAAATAGAATATCTTGTTTTCATTGTAAAACATTTTTTGCTACGGTTTGCGGTAATGAATACACCCCCTGGTGTAAAAAGTGAAACGTTTTGAACTGGGACTGATTTTGTTGTTTTATGTCCTTCAGGCGGTAAAGACGGTATGGCTGGGTTCCCAGACTTCATCTATAAACACATCGTCCCAGCATGCTTCCTGGCTCCTCTCAAACCATCCTTTGATCTCACAGACGCTCAGACCGTCCTGGTGAGTACCTGGAACCAGATTTATCAGGAGACGCCACACATCTCTCTTTTACATCCTACAAAACAGAAGTTTGGACTCGAATGACAAAAAACTAACTCAAAACGTGTTTTGTTTTTCTTTCTCCAGACGTTGTCAGAGTGTGCTCTCACCTTGAAAATGATTCATCTCAGAAGAGTAAGCTTCACTTTGGTTTTCCTTCATAATGTCTTGTTGAGAACTTGATCTATCTCCAACTTGGACCTTTTTGTATGAATGAATGCATGGCTGACATGGTGTTTGTTTGTCATGTTTTGTACTTCCTGGTCGGCAGGGTCCGGAGTTTATCCAGTACCTTCAGGAGTACCTCCCTTCTCTACAGGTGTCACCTGAAATCACACAGGTACCTCTGTCGCATAACCATACAGATCACAGCTGAATCGAACACGGAAATGTAACCGGTTCCCTAGTTCTGTAACACTCCTCCTCCTTTTCCTCTTAACAGGAAGTGTGTCAAGTGCTTCAGCAGCCAGACGCCAAGGTCTTCAAAAACTACATGAAGGTACGTAGTCAGCTGGTTGTTGCCTTGGAAACAGCTTCGCTCAGTAACCTGTGTCTTGGTACGAGCAATAACATCTGACAAGAGTCTGTCTCTCTCTCTCTCTCTCTGTCTCTCTGTCGCCTGTCTGTGTCTGTCTGTCTCTCTCTGTCGCCTGTCTGTCTCTCTCTGTCGTCTGTCTCTCTCTCTCTGTCGTCTGTCTCTCTGTCTCTCTGTCTTTCTCTCTCCACAGGCTTTCTTTCAGCGAGCCAAACTGTAAATACGAACTGGAAGGATTGATAGAGGACACTGGAAACTAAGAGAAGACTGGTAGTGAGATAGTACCACGGACAGCCGGACAGAGAGACCTTAAAGACGGAGAGCTTAGCATAGGAAGCGGCCTTAGCACTTCTGAAGGTAACTGCATAACCCCGCCCATCCTGTCCACGTGGGAGGGGGCGGAGCCAAGACACAAGGACACGAGTGGTCAAGGAGGCTTTCACTGGGGTGACCACACCCCCCTCCTCCTCCTCCTCCACTGATCCAGGCCCAATCAAGGACGTGCTCTCCATCTGGGGTGGCGCCCCTGGTCAAGTGAAGATGTGATTGGTTGGATTCTCTGCAAGACAGGAAGTAAACTAGAGTATAGAGGAAGGCTTATGGAACGAGGTTTCCATAGTAGAATGTCAAGCATGAAGCCTCTCTCTGTTGCTAATGATGCAACAAGGACCTGAACACAATCTAACGATTAGGATTTATTAGTTTATAAAAATGTGTTTTCAAGATGTCTTTCGTTTGAGTGGTTGAACGTGGAGGTGTTTCTCTCTCTGCCCTGTGAATGAATTGATGGACTCAATAAAAAGGGCTGGCTTGACATTTTTTTCTAGATTTTTTCTGTTGTGGAGGAAATGGGGACGGTTGAGGAAGGATGTGTTTTAGTTTGAAGTGACATACAGGGCAGACCGCTGTAACGATGTCCCTGGTTTATTCTGCATTTACTTTACCTTCTGTTCCAGTTATTCCCTTGTCCCTCAGGCCGCTGTAACGATGTCCCTGGTTTATTCTGCATTTACTTTACCTTCTGTTCCAGTTGTACCCCTGTCCCTCAGAACGCTGTGAGGATGTCCTGAACGTCAGGACCTAAATTCCTAGTGTTTCAGTGCTGATGGAGGATGTAATGAATAAGAAGAGGTCGGACTGCTTCTAGATCAGATATGCTATGTGAACACAAGCCCTGAACAAGGATCTCCTCTACCCCCAGTCCCCTCAGAAAGAATAGGACCTGCTCTGAACAAGGTTCTCCTCTACCCCCAGTCCCCTCAGAAAGAATAGGACCTGGTTTAACAAGGATCTCCTCTACCCTCAGAAAGAATAGGACCTGCCCTGAACAAGGTTCTCCTCTACCCCCAGTCCCCTCAGAAAGAATAGGACCTGCTCTGAACAAGGATCTCCTCTACCCTCAGTCCCCTCAGAAAGAATAGGACCTGGTTTAACAAGGATCTCCTCTACCCCCAGTCCCCTCAGAAAGAATAGGACCTGCCCTGAACAAGGTTCTCCTCTACCCCCAGTCCCCTCAGAAAGAATAGGACCTGCCCTGAACAAGGTTCTCCTCTACCCCCAGAAATAATAGGACCTGCCCTGAACAAGGATCTCCTCTACCCTCAGAAAGAATAGGACCTGCCCTGAACAAAGTTCTCCTCTACCCCCAGTCCCCTCAGAAAGAATAGGACCTGCCCTGAACAAGGTTCTCCTCTACCCCCAGTCCCCTTAGAAAGAATAGGACCTGCCCTGAACAAGGATCTCCTCTACCCTCAGAAAGAATAGGACCTGCCCTGAACAAGGATCTCCTCTACCCTCAGAAATAATAGGACCTGCCCTGAACAAGGATCTCCTCTACCCTCAGAAAGAATAGGACCTGCCCTGAACAAAGTTCTCCTCTACCCCCAGTCCCCTCAGAAAGAATAGGACCTGCCCTGAACAAGGTTCTCCTCTACCCCCAGTCCCCTTAGAAAGAATAGGACCTGCCCTGAACAAGGTTCTCCTCTACCCCCAGTCCCCTCAGAAAGAATAGGACCTGCCCTGAACAAGGTTCTCCTCTATCCTCAGAAAGAATAGGACCTGCCCTGAACAAGGTTCTCCTCTACCCCCAGAAAGAATAGGACCTGGTTTAACAAACATCTGCTTGTTCTCATTTATTTTTTTTGATCACATGACAGGAACTGCATCTCAGCTGTACTGTCAGTTGGTGGGGGGGCGCTTAACATTAGGTCCCTGGTCAGCATGTGGGGCACTATATAGGGGGCCATTTTGTGACCGAGCGAAGTCATCCACTCTACCCTCAACTGGAGAAATCAGAGCAGAGCAGAGTGACCGGAGAAATGTTTACCCCGGTGTTCGTTACGACTCCGTCACTTTCAGAAGGACTTTACTAGCGAATCAAAATGTAAATATTACGTTTTTTAAAAGAAGGAATAATATGTTGGGATGTAAATAAATTCGTTTCATGGTTTAGTGTTTTTATTTTTTTTGAACTTGTATTCCTATTCTGAAAAGATCTAATATTAAAGTTTAGTCTTTATCTAAAGGCTCTGGTCATGATGTAATATTAAAGGTTAGTCTTTAGATAAAGGGTCATGATGTAATATTAAAGTTTAGTCTTTAGATAAAGGCTCTGGTCATGATGTAATATTAAAGGTTAGTCTTTAGATAAAGGGTCATGATGTAATATTAAAGGTTAGTCTTTAGATAAAGGGTCTGGTCATGATGTCATATTAAAGGTTAGTCTTTAGATAAAGGCTCGAGCAGCATGATTCATGTATGAACGGACTTAAACCAGACAACAGCATTTTATACCCAGCTATTCCTGACAATTCAGCTTAACCAATGATAATGCAAACCTGCCTGTTTAATATATACTGAACAAACATGTCAATGATTTAACTCAGTTACAGTTCTTTTAAGGAAATCGGGTCAATTGAAATAAATTCATTAGGCCCTAATCTATGGCTTTCACATGACTGGGCAGGGGTGTAGCCATGGGTGGGCCCCCTCTTAGGAGCCAGGCCCACCCAATCAGAATGAGTTTTTCCCCCACAAAAGGGCTTTATTACAGACAGAAATAATCCTCAGCCCCTCCCCTCAGACGATCCCGCAGGTGAAGAAACCGGAAGTGGAGGTCCTGGGTTGGCGTGGTTACACCTGGTCTGCAGTTGACGCCGGTTGGACAGTCTCACAAATGTTGGATGCAGCTTATGGAAACAGCTCTGGTGGACATTCCTGCATTCGGCATGCCAATTGTACGCTCCCTCAAATCTTGAGACCTCTGTGGCATTGTGTTGTGACAATACTGCACATTTTAGGGGCCTTTTGTCCCCGGCACAAGGTGCACCTGTGTAATGTTCATGCTGTTTAGTCAGGTGGATTGTCAAGGAGAAATGTTCACTAACGGGGGGACGTAAACAAAGTTGTGCACAACATTTGAGAAATACATTTCTGTGATATTTTATTTCAGCTCCTCCCAGGGACCGACAGTCTAGTTGCTGTTGAATCCCAGTTATTTTCTACCATAGTGTCAGGGCAGGTCCTTCTGTCAAACATTGACATGTTTGAGTCACTCAGATAGCGTCAAACACATTCAGTGGGGGGGGGGGGGGGGGGGGGGGGTGTTTACCTGATTAGGAACTCTCCTCACCTGGTTGTCTAGGTCTCAGTAAGGAACTCCCCTCACCTGCTTGTCTAGGTCTCAGTAAGGAACTCTCCTCACTCACCTGGTTGTCTAGGTTTCAGTAAGGAACTCTCCTCACCTGCTTGTCTATGTCTCAGTAAGGAACTCCCCTCACCTGGTTGTCTAGGTCTCAGTAAGGAACTCCCCTCACCTGCTTGTCTAGGTCTCAGTAAGGAACTCCCCTCACCTGCTTGTCTAGGTCTCAGTAAGGAACTCTCCTCACTCACCTGCTTGTCTAGGTCTCAGTAAGGAACTCTCCTCACTCACCTGCTTGTCTAGGTCTCAGTAAGGAACTCTCCTCACCTGCTTGTCTAGGTCTCAGTAAGGAACTCTCCTCACCTGGTTGTCTAGGTCTCAGTAAGGAACTCTCCTCACTCACCTGGTTGTCTAGGTCTCAGTAAGGAACTCTCCTCACTCACCTGGTTGTCTAGGTCTCAGTAAGGAACTCTCCTCACCTGGTTGTCTCTAGGTCTCAGTAAGGAACTCTCCTCACCTGGTTGTCTCTAGGTCTGAAGGGGAAAAACCAGACGACACTAGGCCCTTGATGGAATGCGTTTGGCATAAGCCACGGCCAAATGTGTAGAATTGCAGGAAGTTTTGCCATTCCTGTCAACAGGAGGGCCTCAAAACATTTTGGTCGGCACCATTGGCCACACGCCCACCACCTCAGCTCCATTTTGAGCCCGGAAGAAACTGCAAAAAGTTGTCACTAGTCAACACCTTCCAACGTCATATTCATCCACCTGTACTTACTGTCTACCCTCTGTAGAATAACGATCAATTGAACGTTAAAACATCTCTGTTGCACCATATGTTGAGGTGTATTAGAGTGGTCTGTTATCTATCCATGCCATTGTTACACATTAATCCTCTTTGGCCCCGGACAGCTTACCTCCAGACCAGACTAATGGATATTCAGATATGATCCCAGACAGCTTACCTCCAGACCAGACTAATGGATATTTGGGATCATATCTGAATACCCATTAGACTTACCTCCAGACCAGACTAATGGATATTCAGATATGATCCCAGACAGCGTACCTCCAGACCAGTCTAATGGATATGATCCCAGACAGCTTACCTCCAGACCAGTCTAATGGATATTCAGATATGATCCCAGACAGCGTACCTCCAGACCAGTCTAATGGATATTCAGATATGATCCCAGACAGCTTACCTCCAGACCAGACTAATGGATATTCAGATATGATCCCAGACAGCTTACCTCCAGACCAGACTAATGGATATTCAGATATGATCCCAGACAGCTTACCTCCAGACCAGTCTAATGGATATTCAGATATGATCCCAGACAGCTTACCTCCAGACCAGTCTAATGGATATGATCCCAGACAGCTTACCTCCAGACCAGACTAATGGATATTCAGATATGATCAAAGACAGCTTACCTCCAGACCAGTCTAATGGATATTCAGATATGATCCCAGACAGCTTACCTCCAGACCAGAATAATGGATATTCAGATATGATCAAAGACAGCTTACCTCCAGACCAGTCTAATGGATATTCAGATATGATCCCAGACAGCTTACCTCCAGACCAGACTAATGGATATTCAGATATGATCCCAGACAGCTTACCTCCAGACCAGTCTAATGGGTATTCAGATATGATCCCAGACAGCTTACCTCCAGACCAGTCTAATGGATATTCAGATATGATCCCAGACAGCTTACCTCCAGACCAGTCTAATGGATATTCAGATATGATCCCAGACAGCTTACCTCCAGACCAGACTAATGGATATTCAGATATGATCCCAGACAGCGTACCTCCAGACCAGTCTAATGGATATGATCCCAGACAGCTTACCTCCAGACCAGTCTAATGGATATTCAGATATGATCCCAGACAGCTTACCTCCAGACCAGACTAATGGATATTCAGATATGATCCCAGACAGCGTACCTCCAGACCAGTCTAATGGATATGATCCCAGACAGCTTACCTCCAGACCAGTCTAATGGATATTCAGATATGATCCCAGACAGCTTACCTCCAGACCAGACTAATGGATATTCAGATATGATCCCAGACAGCGTACCTCCAGACCAGTCTAATGGATATGATCCCAGACAGCTTACCTCCAGACCAGACTAATGGATATGATCCCAAACAGCTTACCTCCAGACCAGTCTAATGGATATTCAGATATGATCCCAGACAGCTTACCTCCAGACCAGTCTAATGGATATTCAGATATGATCCCAGACAGCGTACCTCCAGACCAGTCTAATGGATATTCAGATATGATCCCAGACAGCTTACCTCCAGACCAGACTAATGGATATTCAGATATGATCCCAGACAGCTTACCTCCAGACCAGACTAATGGATATTCAGATATGATCCCAGACAGCTTACCTCCAGACCAGACTAATGGATATTCAGATATGATCCCAGACAGCTTACCTCCAGACCAGTCTAATGGATATTCAGATATGATCCCAGACAGCTTACCTCCAGACCAGACTAATGGATATTCAGATATGATCACAGACAGCTTACCTCCAGACCAGACTAATGGATATTCAGATATGATCCCAGACAGCTTACCTCCAGACCAGACTAATGGATATTCAGATATGATCCCAGACAGCGTACCTCCAGACCAGACTAATGGATATGATCCCAGACAGCTTACCTCCAGACCAGACTAATGGATATTCAGATATGATCCCAGACAGCTTACCTCCAGACCAGACTAATGGATATTCAGATATGATCCCAGACAGCTTACCTCCAGACCAGACTAATGGATATTCAGATATGATCCCAGACAGCGTACCTCCAGACCAGACTAATGGATATGATGCAACATGGATTTAAATAAAGATGATCCAGACTGGATCTAATGTTGGAAAAACAGAACTGATCCCATCCACCCAGAACCAGGACCGGCTGTGGGGAGAGACTACAGGCCACCCAGAACCAGCTGTGGGGAGAGACTACAAGCCACCCAGAACCAGGACCGGCTGTGGGGAGATACTACAGGCCACCCAGAACCAGCTGTGGGGAGAGACTACAGGCCACCCAGAACCAGGACCAGCTGTGAGGAGAGACTACATGCCACCCAGAACCAGTTGTGGGGAGAGACTACAGGCCACCCAGAACCAGCTGTGGGGAGACTACAGGCCACCCAGAACCAGCTGTGGGGAGAGACTACAGGCCACCCAGAACCAGGACCAGCTGTGAGGAGAGACTACATGCCACCCAGAACCAGTTGTGGGGAGAGACTACAGGCCACCCAGAACCAGCTGAGGAGACTACAGGCCACCCAGAACCGGCTGTGGGAGAGACTACAGGCAGTCAAAGCACATTTAAGAGATATTTATGTAATTTGTTCATCCTGTATTGAGCTGTCTTCATGAGTAACTAAATGTTGATTTGATGAACCAATAGTGTTTACTAATCCAGACACCATCAGGGTTTCTCCTACCACTGGGTCACAGAGGGAGATCAATCTGGTCAGAGAATCGAGTTCCCAAATGATCTCACAATATGAAGCTTTAGTGTTTATTATCTTCAGATGTTGGAACAAAGTGACTACCAGGCATTAAATGCAAGTAGATCAATCTGTTCTCTTGTATTTTATTAATCTGTGGTTTAACCTGAATCTCAAGGTGATATTCCACAGTGAATGAATGAAAAGTAAACCCAAGACACGTCACCCTCTCAATCTTTACAATATTAAAGAGCTCATCCTTCCCCATCCTGTCCAATTTCATTGACAAATCACCACCCACGTCAAAAAGTCATACTGGTCATAAACAGGAAGCGGAGCTGAGGAAACCGATCCCTTGTCAAGTCTGTTTATGAAGACCGGACATGCTCACTCGCAGTCAGACCCTGGTGATTGGCTCCTGGATGGAGTGCCGTGGCCTATACCGTCACCAGCAGAGCAGCCTTATCCCTTGATCACGGCGATGGGTCGTAGTTTGATGGCTTTCTTGCTGATTCCAGCATCGTGACACGTGTTGACGACATCACACACATTTTTGTACGACTCTGGAGCCTAGAAATGGTAAGAAAATACCGTTAGCCTTTATAACATAGTAGCCATGACCCACCCCACTATAGCATGACTAGCTCGGGCGAAGCCTACCCCTTCCATGACTAGCTCGGGCGAAGCCTAACCCTTCCATGACTAGCTTGGGCGAAGCCTACCTCTTCCATGACTAGTTTGGGCGAAGCCTACCCCTTCCATGACTAGCTCGGGTGAAACCTACCCCTTCCATGACTAGCTCGGGCGAAGCCTACCCCTTCCATGACTAGCTCGGGCGAAGCCTAACCCTTCCATGACTAGCTTGGGCGAAGCCTACCTCTTCCATGACTAGTTTGGGCGAAGCCTACCCCTTCCATGACTAGCTTGGGCGAAACCTACCTCTTCCATGACTAGCTTGGGCGAAGCCTACCCCTTCCATGACTAGCTTGGGCGAAACCTACCCCTTCCATGACTAGCTTGGGCGAAGCCTACCTCTTCCATGACTAGCTTGGGCGAAGCCTACCCCTTCCATGACTAGCTTGGGCGAAGCCTACCCCTTCCATGACTAGTTTGGGCGAAGCCTACCTCTTCCATGACTAGCTTGGGCGAAGCCTACCCCTTCCATGACTAGCTCGGGCGAAGCCTAACCCTTCCATGACTAGCTCGGGCGAAGCCTAACCCTTCCATGACTAGCTTGGGCGAAGCCTACCTCTTCCATGACTAGTTTGGGCGAAGCCTACCCCTTCCATGACTAGCTTGGGCGAAACCTACCTCTTCCATGACTAGCTTGGGCGAAGCCTACCCCTTCCATGACTAGCTTGGGCGAAACCTACCCCTTCCATGACTAGCTTGGGCGAAGCCTACCTCTTCCATGACTAGCTTGGGCGAAACCTACCCCTTCCATGACTAGCTTGGGCGAAGCCTACCTCTTCCATGACTAGCTTGGGCGAAGCCTACCCCTTCCATGACTAGCTTGGGCGAAGCCTACCCCTTCCATGACTAGTTTGGGCGAAGCCTACCTCTTCCATGACTAGCTTGGGCGAAGCCTACCCCTTCCATGACTAGCTTGGGCGAAACCTACCCCTTCCATGACTAGCTTGGGCGAAGCCTACCCCTTCCATGACTAGCTTGGGCGAAACCTACCCCTTCCATGACTAGCTTGGGCGAAACCTACCCCTTCCATGACTAGCTTGGGCGAAACCTACCCCTTCCATGACTAGCTTGGGCGAAACCTACCCCTTCCATGACTAGCTTGGGCGAAGCCTACCCCTTCCATGACTAGCTTGGGCGAAACCTACCCCTTCCATGACTAGCTTGGGAGAAGCCTACCCCTTCCATGACTAGCTTGGGCGAAGCCTACCCCTTCCATGACTAGCTTGGGCGAAACCTACCCCTTCCATGACTAGCTTGGGCGAAGCCTACCTCTTCCATGACTAGCTTGGGCGAAGCCTACCCCTTCCATGACTAGCTTGGGCGAAGCCTACCTCTTCCATGACTAGTTTGGGCGAAGAGAAGCCTACCTCTTCCATGACTAGTTTGGGCGAAGAGAAGCCTACCCCTTCCATGACTAGTTTGGGCGAAGAGAAGCCTACCTCTTCCATGACTAGTTTGGGCGAAGAGAAACCTACCCCTTCCATGACTAGTTTGGGCGAAGCCTACCCCTTCCATGACTAGCTTGGGCGAAACCTACCCCTTCCATGACTAGCTTGGGCGAAGCCTACCCCTTCCATGACTAGCTTGGGCGAAGCCTACCTCTTCCATGACTAGTTTGGGCGAAGAGAAGCCTACCCCTTCCATGACTAGTTTGGGCGAAGAGAAGCCTACCTCTTCCATGACTAGTTTGGGCGAAGCCACCCTGATGGCGATACCCTGGTCTGCCAGCTTGTCCAACACGTCCTGGAAGTCTATGTTCCTGCGGGATTTGGCCCGAGACAGAGCCCGACCCTGGAGACAGGAGGTCAACGTTCAGGTAAAACATGTAGTTATTCTGGAACATGTTCTATATGATGAACAGATGGAGGCAGTCGCTCGTTACTACTTGTTATAATATGGACATTCCTTATCAAGTTACAACAGTGATGTAGCTGGGAACACAGGTAAAGAGACGAGAAGACTGGTGGAGTCGAGAGACAGGGAGGTGGAGTCAAGCGACAGGGAGGTGGAGTCAAGCGACAGGGAGGCGGAGTCAAGCGACAGGGAGGTGGAGTCAAGCGACAGAGCTGCGGTAAGCCTTACCGCTCCGTGGCAGGTGGTACCGAAGGTCTCCGTCATGCCCTGCTCCGTGCCCGTCAGGACGTAACTGCAGGTGCCCATCGTGCCCCCGATCAACACCGGCTGGCCTGTCAGCTGATTGGACCAGAAACAGGAAGCATTTTAAAAACAGTCTCTGCATCAAAATGGCACCACTTTAGGGCCCTCCCTATATAGGGGACTACTTTAGGGCCCTCCCTATATAGGGGACTACTTTAGGGCCCTCCCTATATAGGGGACTACTTTAGGGCCCTCCCTATATAGGGCACTACTTCAGGGCCAGAGCCACATAGGGCTGTCAGATTGGCCCTAAAGCACATATGGATTAAGGTTAACTATAATATTATAGACTAACTTTATTCTGTATTGATGTTGAGAGGGGGTACCTGGTAGTCTACAGGGATGAGAAGGGGGTACCTGGTAGTCTACAGGGATGAGAGGGTGGGGTACCTGGTAGTCTACGGGGATGAGAAGGGGGTACCTGGTAGTCTACGGGGATGAGAAGGGGGTACCTGGTAGTCTACGGGGATGAGAGGGTGGGGTACCTGGTAGTCTACGGGGATGAGAGGGTACCTGGTAGTCTACGGGGATGAGAGGGTGGGGTACCTGGTAGTCTACGGGGATGAGAGGGTGGGGTACCTGGTAGTCTACGGGGATGAGAAGGTGGGTACCTGGTAGTCTACAGGGATGAGAAGGGGGTACCTGGTAGTCTACAGGGATGAGAGGGGTGTGTACCTGGTAGTCCACAGGGATGAGAGGGGGTACCTGGTAGTCTACAGGGATGAGAAGGGGGTACCTGGTAGTCTACAGGGATGAGAGGGGTGTGTACCTGGTAGTCTACAGGGATGAGAGGGGTGTGTACCTAGTAGTCCACAGGGATGAGAGGGTACCTGGTAGTCTACAGGGATGAGAGGGGTGTGTACCTGGTAGTCCACAGGGATGAGAGGGGTGTGTACCTGGTAGTCCACAGGGATGAGAGGGTACCTGGTAGTCTACAGGGATGAGAGGGTGGGGTACCTGGTAGTCTACAGGGATGAGAGGGTGGGGTACCTGGTAGTCTACAGGGATGAGAGGGTGGGGTACCTGGTAGTCTACAGGGATGAGAGGGTGGGGTACCTGGTAGTCTACAGGGATGAGAGGGTGGGTACCTGGTAGTCTACAGGGATGAGAGGGTGGGTACCTGGCAGTCTACAGGGATGAGAGGGTGGGGTACCTGGCAGTCTACAGGGATGAGAGGGTGGGGTACCTGGTAGTCTACAGGGATGAGAGGGTGGGTACCTGGTAGTCCACAGGGATGAGAGGGGGTACCTGGTAGTCCACAGGGATGAGAGGGTACCTGGTAGTCTACAGGGATGAGAGGGTACCTGGTAGTCTACAGGGATGAGAGGGTACCTGGTAGTCTACAGGGATGAGAGGGTACCTGGTAGTCTACAGGGATGAGGGGGTACCTGGTAGTCTACAGGGATGAGAGGGTGGGTACCTGGTAGTCTACAGGGATGAGAGGGTGGGTACCTGGTAGTCCACAGGGATGAGAGGGTGGTGTACCTGGTAGTCTACAGGGATGAGAGGGTGGGTACCTGGTAGTCTACAGGGATGAGAGGGTGGGTACCTGGTAGTCTACAGGGATGAGAGGGGGTACCTGGTAGTCTACAGGGATGAGAGGGTACCTGGTAGTCTACAGGGATGAGAGGGTACCTGGTAGTCTACAGGGATGAGAGGGTACCTGGTAGTCTACAGGGATGAGAGGGTACCTGGTAGTCTACAGGGATGAGAGGGTACCTGGTAGTCTACAGGGATGAGAGGGTACCTGGTAGTCTACAGGGATGAAAGGGTGGGTACCTGGTAGTCTACAGGGATGAAAGGGTGGGTACCTGGTAGTCCACAGGGATGAGAGGGTGGGTACCTGGTAGTCCACAGGGATGAGAGGGTGGTGTACCTGGTAGTCTACAGGGATGAGAGGGTGGGTACCTGGTAGTCTACAGGGATGAGAGGGTGGGGTACCTGGTAGTCTGCAGGGATGAGAGGGTGGGTACCTGGTAGTCTACAGGGATGAGAGGGTGGGTACCTGGTAGTCCACAGGGATGAGAGGGGGTACCTGGTAGTCCACAGGGATGAGAGGGTACCTGGTAGTCTACAGGGATGAGAGGGTACCTGGTAGTCTACAGGGATGAGAGGGTACCTGGTAGTCTACAGGGATGAGGGGGTACCTGGTAGTCTACAGGGATGAGAGGGTGGGTACCTGGTAGTCCACAGGGATGAGAGGGTGGTGTACCTGGTAGTCTACAGGGATGAGAGGGTGGTGTACCTGGTAGTCTACAGGGATGAGAGGGTGGGTACCTGGTAGTCTACAGGGATGAGAGGGTGGGTACCTGGTAGTCTACAGGGATGAGAGGGGGTACCTGGTAGTCTACAGGGATGAGAGGGTACCTGGTAGTCTACAGGGATGAGAGGGTACCTGGTAGTCTACAGGGATGAGAGGGTACCTGGTAGTCTACAGGGATGAGAGGGTACCTGGTAGTCTACAGGGATGAGAGGGTACCTGGTAGTCTACAGGGATGAGAGGGTACCTGGTAGTCTACAGGGATGAGAGCGTACCTGGTAGTCTACAGGGATGAGAGGGTACCTGGTAGTCTACAGGGATGAGAGGGTGGGGTACCTGGTAGTCTACAGGGATGAGAGGGTGGGGTACCTGGTAGTCTACAGGGATGAGAGGGTGGGGTACCTGGTAGTCTACAGGGATGAGAGGGTGGGGTACCTGGTAGTCTACAGGGATGAGAGGGTGGGGTACCTGGTAGTCTATAGGGATGAGAGGGTGGGGTACCTGGTAGTCTACAGGGATGAGAGGGTACCTGGTAGTCTACAGGGATGAGAGGGTACCTGGTAGTCTACAGGGATGAGAGGGTACCTGGTAGTCTACAGGGATGAGAGGGTACCTGGTAGTCTACAGGGATGAGAGGGGGTACCTGGTAGTCTACGGGGATGAGAGGGTGGGTACCTGGTAGTCTACAGGGATGAGAGGGTGGTGTACCTGGTAGTCTACAGGGATGAGAGGGTGGGTACCTGGTAGTCTACAGGGATGAGAGGGTGGGGTACCTGGTAGTCTGCAGGGATGAGAGGGTGGGTACCTGGTAGTCTACAGGGATGAGAGGGTGGGTACCTGGTAGTCCACAGGGATGAGAGGGGGTACCTGGTAGTCCACAGGGATGAGAGGGTACCTGGTAGTCTACAGGGATGAGAGGGTACCTGGTAGTCTACAGGGATGAGGGGGTACCTGGTAGTCTACAGGGATGAGGGGGTACCTGGTAGTCTACAGGGATGAGAGGGTGGGTACCTGGTAGTCCACAGGGATGAGAGGGTGGTGTACCTGGTAGTCTACAGGGATGAGAGGGTGGTGTACCTGGTAGTCTACAGGGATGAGAGGGTGGGTACCTGGTAGTCTACAGGGATGAGAGGGTGGGTACCTGGTAGTCTACAGGGATGAGAGGGGGTACCTGGTAGTCTACAGGGATGAGAGGGTACCTGGTAGTCTACAGGGATGAGAGGGTACCTGGTAGTCTACAGGGATGAGAGGGTACCTGGTAGTCTACAGGGATGAGAGGGTACCTGGTAGTCTACAGGGATGAGAGGGTACCTGGTAGTCTACAGGGATGAGAGGGTACCTGGTAGTCTACAGGGATGAGAGCGTACCTGGTAGTCTACAGGGATGAGAGGGTACCTGGTAGTCTACAGGGATGAGAGGGTGGGGTACCTGGTAGTCTACAGGGATGAGAGGGTGGGGTACCTGGTAGTCTACAGGGATGAGAGGGTGGGGTACCTGGTAGTCTACAGGGATGAGAGGGTGGGGTACCTGGTAGTCTACAGGGATGAGAGGGTGGGGTACCTGGTAGTCTATAGGGATGAGAGGGTGGGGTACCTGGTAGTCTACAGGGATGAGAGGGTACCTGGTAGTCTACAGGGATGAGAGGGTACCTGGTAGTCTACAGGGATGAGAGGGTACCTGGTAGTCTACAGGGATGAGAGGGTACCTGGTAGTCTACAGGGATGAGAGGGGGTACCTGGTAGTCTACAGAGATGAGAGGGGGTACCTGGTAGTCTACAGGGATGAGAGGGGGTACCTGGTAGTCTACAGAGATGAGAGGGGGGTACCTGGTAGTCTACAGGGATGAGAGGGGGTACCTGGTAGTCTACAGGGATGAGAGGGGGTACCTGGTAGTCTACGGGGATGAGGGGGTGGTGTGGAGGGAAGGCCCGGGTGGATCCCTTGCGATGCAGCAGCAGAGTCTTCTGTTTCCCATCTACCATGTGTTCCTCCACCTTGGCGATGTTATGAGACACGTCATAGATCACATGCATGTCCAGGTCATCCGGAGTGGTGGTGAACACCTTGGCAAACGCCTAGAGGAGACAGAGACACGGAGAAGTCACGCCGAGGGGAAACACAGAAGTCACACAGGTGTTTCTCAGGTGCCGTCAGTCGCCCGTCTCAGGTGCCGTCAGTTACCTGTCGTGTGAGGAAGGTCATAGAGGAACGGTTGACCCAGGCATAGTTGCCGGCGGCGGCCATTCCTTTCAGGTAGTCCTGTCCCTCCTCTGAAAAGATCCGAGCGCACGCCAGCTGACGATCGTTCACCTGGATCTTGTCTCGCTTCATCGCCTTCTCCATGGCAACCAGGGCATCTACCAGAATATATACAGAACCAATCAAAAGTTAGGACACCTAATTATTCAAGGGTTTTTCTTCAGTGGCTTCGGGAAGTATTCAGACCCGTTGACTTTCAGGTTACAGCATTATTCTAAAATGGATTAAATTGTCCCCCCCCCCTCAATCTGCACACAATGCCCCATAATGACAAAGTAAAAAGGTTTTTGCTCATTTATACCAACTGAAATATCACATTTACATAAGTATTCAGACCCTTAATTCAGTACTTTGTTGGAGCACCTTTGGCAGCGATTACAGCCTTGAGTCTTCTTGGGTATGATGCTACAAGCTTGGCACACCTGTATTTGGGGGAGTTTCTCCCATTCTTCTCTGCAGATCCTCTCAAGCTCTGTCAGGTTGGATAGGGAGCGTCGCTGCACAGCTATTTTCAGGTCTCTCCAGAGATGTTCGATCGGGTTCAAGTCCGGGCTCTGGCTGGGACACAAGGACATTGAGACTTGTCCCAAAGCCACTCCTGCGTTGTCTTGGCTGTGTGCTTAGGGTCGTTGTCCTGGTGGAAGGTGAACTGTCGCCCCCCAGTCTGTCTTAAGCAGGTTTTCATCAAGGATCTCTGTACTTTGCTCGATCCTGACTAATCTCCTAGTCCCTGCCACTGAAAAACACCCCCACAGCATGATGCTGCCACCACCATGCTTCACCGTAGGGATGGTGCCAGGTTTCCTCCAGACGTGACGCTTGGCATTCAGGCTAATCTTGGTTTCATCAGAGTCTTTAGGTGCCTTTTGGCAAACTCCAAGCGGGCTGTCGTGCCTTTTACTGAGGAGTGGCTTCCATCTGGCCACTCTACCATAATGGCCTGATTGGTAGAGTGCTGCAGAGATGGTTGTCCTTCTGGAAGGTTCTCCCATCTCCACAGAGGAACTCTGGAGCTCTGCCAGAGTGACCATCGGGTTCTTGGTCACCTCCTTGACCAAAGCCCTTCTCCACAGATTGCTCAGTTTGGCCGGGCGGCCAGCTCTAAGAAGAGTCTTGGTGGTTCCAAACTTCTTCCATTTAAGAATGATGGAGGCCACTGTGTTCTTGGGGACCTTCAATGCTGCAGAAATGTTTTGGTACCCTTCCCCAGATCTGTGCCTCGACACAATCCTGTCTCGGAGCTCTACGGACAATTCCTTTGACCTCATGGCTTGGTTTTTGCTCTGAGATCCACTATCAACTGTGGGACCTTATATAGACAGGTGTGTGCCTTTACAAATCATGTCCAATCAATTTATGACAGGTGGACTCCAATCAAGTTGTAGAAACATCAAGGATGATCAAAGGAAACAGGAAGCACCTGAGCTCATAGCCAAAGGGTCTGAATACTTATGTAAGGTATCGTTTTTTTAGTTTGTAATAAACTTGCCAACATTTCTAATAAACCGTTTTCACTAAAGGGGTAGTGTGTAGATTGAGAATTTGTATTTATTTAATCCATTTTAGAATAAGGCTGTAACGTAACAACATTCTAAAATGGATCAATTATTTTTTGCTCTCAATGTATATTTTTACCTTTTATTTAACCAGGTAAGTCATTGAAAACACATAATTTACAACAACAACCTGAACAAGGTAAGAAGCAATACACTGTGCAGCAACGCAGACCAGTGGCCTCGTTACAGACAATTCTTTCAAATGAAACGAAACAGAAAAATGCGTATTTCCAACATGGGTAGAGAGAGCAGTCCTACCTGTAGCCACCTGGTGGCCCAGCCCCCTGCTGCCACTGTGGATCATCACACACACCTGGCCCTTGTGGTCGATACCCATCTTCTTAGCAGCATAGTCATTATAGATCTCATCCACCACCTGGATCTCTGCATAGTGGTTCCCTGCTCCCAGAGTACCCAGCTGGAACAATACCATAGCATGGAATAAGGATAGGTCATTATAGATCTCTGCATAGTGGTTCCCTGCTCCCAGTTGGAATTACAGTAGAGCCCTATGGGTCCTGGTCAACAGTAGAGCCCTATGGGTCCTGGTCAACAGTAGAGCCCTATAGGTCCTGGTCAACAGTAGAGCTCTATGGGTCCTGGTCAACAGTAGAGCCCTATGGATCCCGGTCAACAGTAGAGCCCTATAGGTCCCGGTCAACAGTAGAGCCCTATAGGTCCCGGTCAACAGTAGAGCTCTATAGGTCCCGGTCAACAGTAGAGCCCTATGGGTCCCGGTCAACAGTAGAGCCCTATGGGTCCCGGTCAACAGTAGAGCCCTATGGGTCCCGGTCAACAGTAGAGCCCTATGGGTCCCGGTCAACAGTAGAGCCCTATGGGTCCCGGTCAACAGTAGAGCCCTATGGGTCCCGGTCAACAGTAGAGCCCTATGGGTCCCGGTCAACAGTAGAGCCCTATGGGTCCCGGTCAACAGTAGAGCCCTATGGGTCCCGGTCAACAGTAGAGCCCTATGGGTCCCGGTCAACAGTAGAGCCCTATGGGTCCCGGTCAACAGTAGAGCCCTATGGGTCCCGGTCAACAGTAGAGCCCTATGGGTCCCGGTCAACAGTAGAGCCCTATGGGTCCCGGTCAACAGTAGAGCCCTATGGGTCCCGGTCAACAGTAGAGCCCTATGGGTCCCGGTCAACAGTAGAGCCCTATGGGTCCCGGTCAACAGTAGAGCCCTATGGGTCCCGGTCAACAGTAGAGCCCTATGGGTCCCGGTCAACAGTAGAGCCCTATGGGTCCCGGTCAACAGTAGAGCCCTATGGGTCCCGGTCAACAGTAGAGCCCTATGGGTCCCGGTCAACAGTAGAGCCCTATGGGTCCCGGTCAACAGTAGAGCCCTATGGGTCCCGGTCAACAGTAGAGCCCTATGGGTCCCGGTCAACAGTAGAGCCCTATGGGTCCCGGTCAACAGTAGAGCCCTATGGGTCCCGGTCAACAGTAGAGCCCTATGGGTCCCGGTCAACAGTAGAGCCCTATGGGTCCCGGTCAACAGTAGAGCCCTATGGGTCCCGGTCAACAGTAGAGCCCTATGGGTCCCGGTCAACAGTAGAGCCCTATGGGTCCCGGTCAACAGTAGAGCCCTATGGGTCCCGGTCAACAGTAGAGCCCTATGGGTCCCGGTCAACAGTAGAGCTCTATGGGTCCTGGTCAACAGTAGAGCCCTATGGGTCCTGGTCAACAGTAGAGCCCTATGGGTCCTGGTCAACAGTAGAGCCCTATGGGTCCTGGTCAACAGTAGAGCCCAATGGGTCCTGGTCAACAGTAGAGCTCTATGGGTCCTGGTCAACAGTAGAGCCCTGTGGGTCCTGGTCAACAGTAGAGCTCTATGGGTCCTGGTCAACAGTAGAGCTCTATAGGTCCTGGTCAACAGTAGAGCTCTATGGGTCCTGGTCAACAGTAGAGCCCTATGGGTCCTGGTCAACAGTAGAGCCCTTTGGGTCCTGGTCAACAGTAGAGCTCTATGGGTCCTGGTCAACAGTAGGATTAGGGTGCCACTTGGACTCAGTAAGGGATCAGGTTAGGGAGGGGTGTTACCTGAGGCAGGCCTCTCTTCTTGGCCTTGGAGGAGACCTTGTTGGGGGTCAGGGGTCAGGGTTAGTTAGGGAGGGGTGTTACCTGAGGCAGGCCTCTCTTCTTGGCCTTGGGGGAGACCTTGTTGGGGGTCAGGGTTAGTTAGTGAGGGGTGTTACCTGAGGCAGGCCTCTCTTCTTGGCCTTGGAGGAGACCTTGTTGGGGGTCAGGGGTCAGGGTTAGTTAGGGAGGGGTGTTACCTGAGGCAGGCCTCTCTTCTTGGCCTTGGAGGAGACCTTGTTTGGGTCGGCCTGCAGCATCCTGCCATACTCCTCACAGTGCTCCTTATCCTCTGCCCAGGCATAGCCTTCTCTCAGGGACCAGTCCACTCCCATCTCTAGAGCCTCCTCTAGGTCCCTGTAACAGACACCAGGTTAGCAGTCTAGACAGCCTTCTCTCAGGGACCAGTCCCCTCCCATCTCTAGAGCCTCCTCTAGGTCCCTGTAACAGACAGCAGGGTATCAGTCTAGACAGCCTTCTCTCAGGGACCAGTCCCCTCCCATCTCTAGAGCCTCCTCTAGGTCCCTGTAACAGACACCAGGGTAGTGGTGTAGTGGTGCCTGTAGACAGCAGGGTAGTGGTGTAGTGGTGCCTGTAGACAGCAGGGTAGTGGTGTAGTGGTGCCTATAGACAGCAGGGTAGTGGTGTCTGCAGACAGCAGGGTAGTGGTGTAGTGGTGCCTATAGACAGCAGGGTAGTGGTGTAGTGGTGCCTGCAGACAGCAGGGTAGTGGTGTAGTGGTGCCTGCAGACAGCAGGGTAGTGGTCTAGTGGTGCCTGCAGACAACAGGGTAGTGGTGTAGTGGTGCCTGCAGACAGCAGGGTAGTGGTGTAGTGGTGCCTGCAGACAGCAGGGTAGTGGTGTAGTGGTGCCTACAGACAGCAGGGTAGTGGGTTAGTGGTGCCTACAGACAGCAGGGTAGTGGTGCCTATAGACAGCAGGGTAGTGGTGTCTACAGACAGCAGTGTAGTGGTGCCTACAGACAGCAGGGTAGTGGTGTCTGCAGACAGCAGGGTAGTGGTGTCTGCAGACAGCAGGGTAGTGGTGTCTGCAGACAGCAGGGTAGTGGTGTCTGCAGACAGCAGGGTAGTGGTGTAGTGGTGCCTATAGACAGCAGGGTAGTGGTGTAGTGGTGCCTACAGACAGCAGGGTAGTGGTGCCTACAGACAGCAGGGTAGTGGTCTAGTGGTGCCTGCAGACAGCAGGGTAGTGGTGTAGTGGTGCCTACAGACAGCAGGGTAGTGGTGTAGTGGTGTCTGCAGACAGCAGGGTAGTGGTGCCTATAGACAGCAGGGTAGTGGTGCCTGTAGACAGCAGGGTAGTGGTGTAGTGGTGCCTATAGACAGCAGGGTAGTGGTGCCTATAGACAGCAGGGTAGTGGTGCCTATAGACAGCAGGGTAGTGGTGCCTATAGACAGCAGGGTAGTGGTGTCTATAGACAGCAGGGTAGTGGTGCCTATAGACAGCAGGGTAGTGGTGTCTGCAGACAGCAGGGTAGTGGTGCCTGTAGACAGCAGGGTAGTGGTGTAGTGGTGCCTTTAGACAGCAGGGTAGTGGTGTAGTGGTACCTATAGACATCAGGGTAGTGGTGTCTGCAGACAGCAGGGTAGTGGTGCCTATAGACAGCAGGGTAGTGGTGTAGTGGTGCCTATAGACAGCAGGGTAGTAGTGTAGTGGTGCCTATAGACAGCAGGGTAGTGGTGTAGTGGTGCCTATAGACAGCAGGGTAGTGGGGTAGTGGTGCCTATAGACAGCAGGGTAGTGGTGTCTGCAGACAGCAGGGTAGTGGTGTAGTGGTGCCTATAGACAGCAGGGTAGTGGTGTAGTGGTGCCTATAGACAGCAGGGTAGTGGTATCTGCAGACAGCAGGGTAGTGGTGTAGTGGTGCCTATAGACAGCAGGGTAGTGGTGTAGTGGTGCCTATACACAGCAGGGTAGTGGTGTAGTGGTGCCTGTAGACAGCAGGGTAGTGGTGTAGTGGTGCCTATAGACAGCAGGGTAGTGGTGCCTATAGACAGCAGGGTAGTGGTGTCTGCAGACAGCAGGGTAGTGGTGTAGTGGTGCCTATAGACAGCAGGGTAGTGGTGTAGTGGTGCCTGCAGACAGCAGGGTAGTGGTGTAGTGGTGCAGTGGTGTCTATAGACAGCGGGGTAGTGGTGTAGTGGTGCCTACAGACAGCAGGGTAGTGGTGCCTACAGACAGCAGGGTAGTGGTGTAGTGGTGCCTACAGACAGCAGGGTAGTGGTGTAGTGGTGCCTATAGACAGCGGGGTAGTGGTGTAGTGGTGCCTACAGACAGCAGGGTAGTGGTGCCTACAGACAGCAGGGTAGTGGTGTAGTAGTGCCTATAGACAGCAGGGTAGTGGTGTAGTGGTGCCTGCAGACAGCAGGGTAGTGGTGTAGTGGTGCCTGCAGACAGCAGGGTAGTGGTGTAGTGGTGCCTGCAGACAGCAGGGTAGTGGTGTAGTGGTGCCTGCAGATAGCACGGTAGTGGTGTAGTGGTGCCTACAGACAGCAGGGTAGTGGTGTAGTGGTGCCTATAGACAGCAGGGTAGTGGTGTAGTGGTGCCTATAGACAGCAGGGTAGTGGTGTAGTGGTGCCTGCAGACAGCAGGGTAGTGGTGTCTATAGACAGCAGGGTAGTGGTGCCTACAGACAGCAGGGTAGTGGTGTAGTGGTGCCTGCAGACAGCAGGGTAGTGGTGTCTATAGACAGCAGGGTAGTGGTGTAGTGGTGCCTGTAGACAGCAGGGTAGTGGTGTAGTGGTGCCTACAGACAGCAGGGTAGTGGTGCCTGCAGACAGCAGGGTAGTGGTGTCTGCAGACAGCAGGGTAGTGGTGTCTATAGACAGCAGGGTAGTGGTGTAGTGGTGCCTGTAGACAGCAGGGTAGTGGTGTAGTGGTGCCTACAGACAGCAGGGTAGTGGTGTAGTGGTGCCTACAGACAGCAGGGTAGTGGTGCCTGCAGACAGCAGGGTAGTGGTGTAGTGGTGCCTGCAGACAGCAGGGTAGTGGTGCCTGCAGACAGCAGGGTAGTGGTACCTACAGACAGCAGGGTAGTGGTGCCTGCAGACAGCAGGGTAGTGGTGTAGTGGTGCCTGCAGACAGCAGGGTAGTGGTGTAGTGGTGCCTGCAGACAGCAGGGTAGTGGTGTAGTGCTGCTTACTTGGCGGTCATAGGGATGACTCCCTTGGAGCCGACTCCGACAGGGATGTGGTCGAACAGGGCCTGAGCCAGCTGCTCCTTGACAGGCTGGACGTCTCCCTCGTCTAGGTTGGTCCTTAGTAGACGCACTCCACAGTTAATGTCAAAACCCACACCACCTAGCACACACACACACCAGTTGATGTCAAAACCCACACCACCTAGCACACACACACACACAACCAGTTAATGTCAAAACCCACACCAGAGACAGACAGGACAGCCTGTTGGACTAATGTCAAAGCCCACACCACCTAGCACACACACACACACACCACACACCACACACACACACACACACACACACACACACACACACACACACACAACCAGTTAATGTCAAAACCCACACCAGAGACAGACAGGACAGCCTGTTGGACTGTGTGTCTCCTCTGTACCTACGACACCAGAGACAGACAGGACAGCCTGTTGGACTGTGTGTCTCCTCTGTACCTACGACACCAGAGACAGACAGGACAGCCTGTTGGACTGTGTGTCTCCTCTGTACCTGGGGATACGACACCAGAGACAGACAGAACAGCCTGTTGGACTGTGTGTCTCCTCTGTACCTACGACACCAGAGACAGACAGGACAGCCTGTTGGACTGTGTGTATCCTCTGTACCTACGACACCAGAGACAGACAGGACAGCCTGTTGGACTGTGTGTCTCCTCTGTACCTACGACACCAGAGATAGACAGGACAGCCTGTTGGACTGTGTGTCTCCTCTGTACCTACGACACCAGAGACAGACAGGACAGCCTGTTGGACTGTGTGTCTCCTCTATACCTACGACACCAGAGACAGACAGGACAGCCTGTTGGACTGTGTTTATCCTCTGTACCTGGGGATACGACACCAGAGACAGACAGGACAGCCTGTTGGACTGTGTGTCTCCTCTGTACCTACGACACCAGAGACAGACAGGACAGCCTGTTGGACTGTGTTTATCCTCTGTACCTGGGGATACGACCGCGTTGGGGTCGCTCATGTCAAAGGCAGCCATGTTTCCGATGGCGAACCCATACCCCGAGTGGCAGTCTGGCAGGCCGATGGACCTCTGAAGGAGAGAGAGAGAGGTTTGGGGGACACAGGTTAAGAGTAATCCTGGACTGACAAGCAAACTCATTGGAGAATCTCCATTGAAAGTGCTTCGTAAGTCCACGACTAGGCTAAATACGTGTCCGGGGAAAACAGCCCCTGTGAGATATTACAGAGTGTCAATATGTCCGTTTATAGCTAGTTAGATAACGGTTGTCAGCGTCATCTCCACTGACTTGTGTTAAGGCCTGATCCAGACCAGTGGTTCTCTACTTACATGGACTATTCCCGGCAGAGCTGCAACGTTACCAATCTGTTTCATGGCAGGGAGAAACCCACCAAAACCTGACGACAAATAACAACAACAACCAAATCAGTCAAATCAACGGGAAAACAATACAGGAACCAGGCTTGTCTGTTACCATGGCATCATCGTGTTGTTGTCATCTACCTCCTCCTTTACACGCGTTACGCAGCTCCTCAAACATCAGCTTCTCCAGGGACTCGTTGACGTAAAACACTCCTTCCACCTGGAATGAAATGGGAAGGATTTGATGAGCTGTCAAGTCCATACGCCATATTAGGTTAGCTAGTTAGCTAGCTTATGTATTAGCTACTATGCTCTTACACCTTATCTACCTGCAAGAGCAACAATACCAGAGTCAAGCTGGATAGTAGCAAATCACGTCTGAAGCTAGCAAACTACGGTCATGTGCTAACGTTAATTCATTCCATATAAGTTAGTTTTAGCTAATCACCTGCATATTTGGGACGAAACCTTTCTTGATTCGCCAGCAGTTCTTGTCAATCTTGTCCAGATATTGTAACTCGTCATTGTACGATCGACTCATTATATTATTATGTTGCTAGCTGTTTATTTCTCTTATATTTCAGCAGTGTCTGATTCTGTTCTGAACCAACAGACTACGGCAACTCAGAAGCGTCCGTATAAAACGCGTTTTTGAAAACTGTGATTAATGACGCAGCTGGAAATGTTTTTTTAAATGAATTGCATATATTTTTGAATGGATTAAAATATTGATCTTGGATAACACCATATTATAGTCGTACCTACCAAATACATGTTCCCTAATATCCGAGCAGCGTTTTATTTATTTTTAAAACATTAGTGGTAATTATTTTCCTAAATGTGTTTCGTCTTTTTGACGTTCCGTAGTTGAAGTCAGACCTCTAATCGCTTTCCGTAGTTGAAGTCAACAATTTGATAACATTGTTGACCATCTAGCTTCTGTCAAAGTCTCTTCTAACTTCTCGTTGTAATACGTGGAAATCTTCAACTATCTCTACTTGCAGTTAAGATCTCTTTAGTTAACATGCAGTTTATGGTGTGAAATGATTAAGGCTTGCAATAAGTTTAACAAGAGACAACAACTAAACTAAAGTAAGTAAAATGCTGCTGGCTAGCTAGCTACCAGATAAGTTAACCAGCTAGCTGCACTTCTACATGTAGGTTTGTATTGTTCTAGCTAGATAACACCATCATACCAGAAGTGTGCTGTGCATAATGAAACATATCTGTACACTGTAGGAATTGCTAGGCCGGTGCACCTGCTATAACGTTAGATATTTGCACTGATGAACGTTACCAGTTTGCTTTCATAATTCAGTCTTTCTTAACACAGTTGGCAAGAAATGAAAGTGAAATAATTCAAGCTAGCATTGTGTTTCTACTGTAAAGAGGTGACTTGGCTTTGCCGAGTGTTTTCTACTTCGTTGTGAAAACGGACATCATGCTCAGAAAGTTGGACGCTTTATGAAAAGGTGTTTTGGAAGGTGACCGTAATGATTCATGATGAACCAGGGAGAGAAGACCACAATTAAGTGTCTTGGGTGTGAATGATTGAATTTGTGTCCTTTAACCTGTCTGATCGTGTTCTGTGTGTTGGTTACCTAACCCTGTCCGTCGGTCTCTCTCTCCCCCCAAGCATGAAACTGCGTGTGAGGATAAACAAGCAGACCAGCAGGGTGACGCTGGAGGGAGAGGAGCCCACTCTGACAGAGCTCAACGTTCAAATCAGAGAGATCCTTCTGCCTTCACATGGACTCAGGTTAGTCCCTCGGGTTAGTTAGTCCCCCGGGTTAGTTAGTCCCTCGGGTTAGTTAGTCCCTCGGGTTAGTTAGTCCCTCGGGTTAGTCCCTCGGGTTAGTTAGTCCCCCGGGTTAGTTAGTCCCTCGGGTTAGTTAGTCCCTCGGGTTAGTTAGTCCCTCGGGTTAGTTAGTCCCTCGGGTTAGTTAGTCCCTCGGGTTAGTTAGTCCCTCGGGTTAGTTAGACCCTCAGGTTAGTCCCTCAGACCCTCAGGTTAGTCCCTCAGACCCTCAGGTTAGTCCCTCAGACCCTCAGGTTAGTCCCTCAGACCCTCAGGTTAGTCCCTCAGACCCTCAGGTTAGTCCCTCAGACCCTCAGGTTAGACCCTCAGATTAGTTAGACCCTCAGATTAGACCCTCAGGTTAGACCCTCAGATTAGTCCCTCAGACCCTCAGGTTAGACCCTCAGACCCTCAGGTTAGTCCCTCAGACCCTCAGGTTAGTCCCTCAGACCCTCAGGTTAGTCCCTCAGACCCTCAGGTTAGACCCTCAGACCCTCAGGTTAGTCCCTCAGACCCTCAGGTTAGTCCCTCAGACCCTCAGGTTAGACCCTCAGACCCTCAGGTTAGACCCTCAGACCCTCAGGTTAGACCCTCAGACCCTCAGGTTAGTCCCTCAGACCCTCAGGTTAGTCCCTCAGACCCTCAGATTAGTTAGACCCTCAGGTTAGACCCTCAGGTTAGACCCTCAGACCCTCAGGTTAGTCCCTCAGACCCTCAGGTTAGTCCCTCAGACCCTCAGGTTAGTCCCTCAGACCCTCAGGTTAGTCCCTCAGACCCTCAGGTTAGTCCCTCAGACCCTCAGGTTAGTTAGACCCGCAGACTCTCAGATTAGTTAGACCCTCAGGTTAGTTTCTCAGGTTAGTTAGACCCTCAGGTTAGTTAGACCCTTAGGTTAGTTAGTCCCTCAGGTTAGATAGACCCTCAGGTTAGATAGACCCTCAGGTTAGATAGACCCTCAGGTTAGTTAGACCCTCGGGTTAGTTAGACCCTCGGGTTAGTTAGACCCTCAGGTTAGTTAGGCCCTCAGGTTGGTTAGACCCTCAGGTTGGTTAGACCCTCAGGTTGGTTAGACCCTCAGGTTGGTTAGACCCTCAGGTTGGTTAGACCCTCAGGTTAGTTAGGCCCTCAGGTTAGTTAGACCCTCAGGTTAGTTAGACCCTCAGGTTAGTCCCTCAGACCCTTAGGTTAGTTAGACCCTCAGGTTAGTTTCTCAGGTTAGTTAGACCCTCAGGTTAGTTAGACCCTCAGGTTAGTTAGACCCTCAGGTTAGTTTCTCAGGTTAGTTAGACGCTCAGGTTAGTCCCTCAGGTTAGTTAGACCCTCAGGTTAGTTAGACCCTCAGGTTAGTTTCTCAGGTTAGATAGACCCTCAGGTTAGTTAGTCCCTCAGGTTAGTTAGACTCTCAGGTTAGTTAGACTCTCGGGTTAGTTAGACCCTCCGGTTAGTTAGACCCTCGGGTTAGTTAGACCCTCCGGTTAGTTAGTCCCTCAGGTTAGTTAGTCCCTCCGGTTAGTTAGACCCTCGGGTTAGTTAGACCCTCCGGTTAGTTAGTCCCTCAGGTTAGTTAGTCCCTCAGGTTAGTTAGTCCCTCGGGTTATTTAGACCCTCCGGTTAGTTAGACCCTCCGGTTAGTTAGACCCTCCGGTTAGTTAGACCCTCAGGTTAGTTAATCCCTCAGGTTGGTTAGACCCTCAGGTTGGTTAGACCCTCAGGTTGGTTAGACCCTCAGGTTAGTTAGACCCTCAGGTTAGTTAGACCCTCAGGTTAGACCCTCAGGTTAGTTAGTCCCTCGGGTTAGTTAGTCCCTCAGGTTAGACCCTCGGGTTAGTTAGTCCCTCGGGTTAGTTAGTCCCTCGGGTTAGTTAGTCCCTCGGGTTAGTTAGTCCCTCGGGTTAGTTAGACCCTCAGGTTAGTTAGACCCTCAGGTTAGTTAGACCCTCAGGTTGGTTAGACCCTCAGGTTAGTTAGACCCTCAGGTTAGTTAGACCCTCAGGTTGGTTAGACCCTCATGTTGGTTAGACCCTCAGGTTAGACCCTTAGACCCTCAGGTTAGACCCTCAGGTTAGACCCTCAGGTTAGACCCTCAGGTTAGACCCTTAGACCCTCAGGTTAGACCCTCAGGTTAGACCCTCAGGTTAGACCCTCAGGTTAGACCCTTAGACCCTCAGGTTAGACCCTCAGGTTAGACCCTCAGGTTAGACCCTCAGGTTAGACCCTTAGACCCTCAGGTTAGTTAGACCCTCAGGTTAGACCCAGAAATGTTCTCCTTCTGTTGCTAAAGGGCAATTCCACGGTAGACTCAGATTTTCACTTTAAAATGTCTGCCGAACAAAAAAACATTGATTTCAAAGTTTACCAAACCATACAACTCTATGCACAAGGAGTTTACCAAACCATACAACTCTATGCACAAGGAGTTTACCAAACCATACAACTCTATGCACAAGGAGTTTACCAAACCATACAACTCTATGCACAAGGAGTTTACCAAACCATACAACTCTATGCACAAGGAGTTTACCAAACCATACAACTCTATGCACAAGGAGTTTACCAAACCATACAACTCTATGCACAAGGAGTTTACCAAACCATACAACTCTATGCACAAGGAGTTTACCAAACCATACAACTCTATGCACAAGGAGTTTACCAAACCATACAACTCTATGCACAAGGAGTTTACCAAACCATACAACTCTATGCACAAGGGGTTTACCAAACCATACAACTCTATGCACAAGGAGTTTACCAAACCATACAACTCTATGCACAAGGAGTTTACCAAACCATACAACTCTATGCACAAGGAGTTTACCAAACCATACAACTCTATGCACAAGGAGTTTACCAAACCATACAACTCTATGCACAAGGAGTTTACCAAACCATACAACTCTATGCACAAGGAGTTTACCAAACCATACAACTCTATGCACAAGGAGTTTACCAAACCATACAACTCTATGCACAAGGAGTTTACCAAACCATACAACTCTATGCACAAGGAGTTTACCAAACCATGCAACTCTATGCACAAGGAGTTTACCAAACCATACAACTCTATGCACAAGGAGTTTACCAAACCATACAACTCTATGCACAAGGAGTTTACCAAACCATACAACTCTATGCACAAGGAGTTTACCAAACCATGCAACTCTATGCACAAGGAGTTTACCAAACCATACAACTCTATGCACAAGGAGTTTACCAAACCATACAACTCTATGCACAAGGAGTTTACCAAACCATACAACTCTATGCACAAGGAGTTTACCAAACCATACAACTCTATGCACAAGGAGTTTACCAAACCATACAACTCTATGCACAAGGAGTTTACCAAACCATACAACTCTATGCACAAGGAGTTTACCAAACCATACAACTCTATGCACAAGGAGTTTACCAAACCATACAACTCTATGCACAAGGAGTTTACCAAACCATACAACTCTATGCACAAGGAGTTTACCAAACCATACAACTCTATGCACAAGGAGTTTACCAAACCATACAACTCTATGCACAAGGAGTTTACCAAACCATACAACTCTATGCACAAGGAGTTTACCAAACCATACAACTCTATGCACAAGGAGTTTACCAAACCATACAACTCTATGCACAAGGAGTTTACCAAACCATACAACTCTATGCACAAGGAGTTTACCAAACCAAGGACCACTTTTAAACATGGCCACTGAACATTTCACCAAAACACATTTAGAGGAAGAACTGGGCAGAGACTAAGTTTGCTAACAGAATAAAACTGAGGGAGATTTGACCGTAATTCTGTCACCAAACTGTGCATCTGAAGTTTGTCAGTAAATGTGATCTTTTTAAATGTATTGTGTAAATTGTTCAAAGCAGTCATTGTTCATAGTTGTATGGGTTTATTAAACTTTGAAATCAATGGTTTATGTTTGGACTTGACCAGATCCTAAGTCTCCTCTGTCCCCCACAGCCCAGACACAGAGTTCACCTTGTCCCTATCTCTCCTCTGTCCCCCACAGCCCAGACACAGAGTTCACCTTGTCCCTATCTCTCCTCTGTCCCCCACAGCCCAGACACAGAGTTCACCTTGTCCCTATCTCTCCTCTGTCCCCCACAGCCTAGACACAGAGTTCACCTTGTCCCTATCTCTCCTCTGTCCCCCACAGCCCAGACACAGAGTTCACCTTGTCCCTGAACAGCGCAGATGTTCTATCTGACTCTGGTCAGACTTTGTCCTCCTGTGGCATCGTCACTGGGGACCTGGTCTGTGTCATCCTGCCTCCATCTGTGGCGGTGCCCTCCGACGCCTCTACCCCCTGCGCTGGCCCTGCTCCCTCAGCCCGCCAGGCTGTGCCCTCAGGCTCCCCTGCTTCCTCCGCTGCCTTTGCCGCCTCAGCCCGCCAGGCATCCAGCAGCAGCAGTAGTAGTAGTAGTAGTACTGGGCTGTACCAAGCTGTACACCCACCAGCCCAACGCTCCAGTGAGGTGAGCCTTCAACTCCTAACACCAGTAGTATATTATATTACAGTAGTGTATATATAGGAGTAGTATATTACAATACAATTATTCAGACCCCTTGACTTCTTCCACATTTTGTTAAGTTACAGCCTTATTCTAAAATTGATTCAATAATTTTTTTCCTCTTCAATCTACACACAATACCCCGTAATGACATCACAATACCCCGTAATGACATCACAATACCCCGTAATGACATCACAATACCCCGTAATGACATCACAATACCCCATAATGACATCACAATACCGCGTAATGACATCACAATACCCCATAATGACATCACAATACCCCATAATGACATCCCAATACCCCATAATGACAACGTGAAAACAGGCTTTTCGAATTTTTTGCAAATGTATAAAAAAACAAAAAACAGATACCTTATTTACATAAGTATTCAGACCCTTTGCTATGAGATTTGGGAATTGAGCTCAGGTTTATCCTGTTTCCATTGATCATCCTTGAGATGTATCTATAATTTGATTTTAGATCCACCTGTCATAAGTTAAATTGATTGGACATGACTTGGAAAGGCATACACCTGTCTATGTAAGGTCCCACAGTTGACAGTGGATGTGAGAGCAAAAACCAAGCCATGAGGTCGAAGGAATTGTCCGTAGAGCTCCGAGACAGGTATGTGTCGAGGCACAGATCTGGGGAAGGGTACCAAAAAATGTCTGCAGCATTGAAGGTTCCCAAGAACACGGTGGCCTCCATTTTTTAAAAGGAAGCACCAAGACTCTTCCTAGAGCTGTCCGCCTGGCCAAACTGAGCAATCGGGGGAGAAGGGCCTTGGTCAAGGAGGTGACTAAGAACCTGATGGTCACTGACAGAGCTCCAGAGTTCCTCTGGCAATTGGAGAACCTTCCAGAAGGACAACCATCTCAATCAAACATTTATGGTAGAGTGGCCAGATGGAAGCCACTCCTCAGTAAAATGCACATGACAGCCCGCTTGGAGTTTGCCAAAAGGCACCTAAAGACTCTCAGACCATGAGAAACAAGATTCTCTGGTCTGATGAAATCAAGATTGAACTCTTGGCCTGAATGCCAAGCGTCACGTCTGGAGGAAACCTGGCAGCATCCCTATGGTGAAGCATGGTGGTGGCAGCATCATGCTGTGGGGATGTTTTTCAGCAGCATGGACTGGGAGACTAGTCAGGATCAAGGGAAAGATGAACAGAGCGAAGTACAGAGAGATCCTTGATGAAAACCTGCTCCAGAGCGCTCAAGACATCAGACTTGTGCGAAGGTTCACCTTCCAACAGGACAACGACCCTAAGCACACAGCCAGGACAACGCAGGAGTGGCTTCGGGACAAATCTCTGAATGTGCTTGAGTGGCCCAGCCAGAGCCTGGACTTGAACCTGATCGAATATCTCTGGAGACTTGAAAATAGCTGTGCAGCAACACTCCCCATCCAACCTGGCAGAGCTACAGGAATGCCAAGATTGTAGCGTCATACCCAAGAAGACTCAAGGCTGTAATCGCTGCCAAAGGTGCTTCAACAAAGTACTGAATTACGGGTCTGAATACTTATGTACATGTGATATTTTTTTATATATTTTTTTAGTCTTAACCTGTTTTTGTTTTGTCATTATGGGGTATTGTGTGTAGATTGAGGGGGTATAAATGATTTAATCCATTTTAGAATAAGGCGGTAACATATCAAAATGTGGAAAAAGTCAAGGGGTCTGAATTATTTGTGTGTGTGTGTATAAAATGTGTAAATCATATGATTTTGCCGTAATTCAATAGCACTGTGAGTTTTGTTCAACTCTAATAGGACACTGCTGTTGACGTTCATCTCAGTACCAGATGGTCACCATGGTGATTTGTGTTGTTGATCCAGGCCAGCACCACCAGCAAGGGGGCGGAGACTCAACAGGAAGTGGTCAGAGAGGAGGAGCAGGAAGGAGAGGCAGGTCGGTGGGTGTGGGAGCCCATGCTGTGTGGGGAGGCAGAAGGAGGGAAGGTCCCCCATTCCCTGGAGGTTCTGTATCACCAGGCTCAGAGCAGCAGTACCTGTGATGCCCTGATGGTGGCAGTACACCTCCTGATGGTAGAGACGGGCTTCCTGTGTCAGGTAAGGCTCTACAGGAGACTGGGGGGAGAATCTCAATTGAATACTCCTCGCATCCTCTCTGCTTCGTCTTCAAAACCCCATTGGAGGAGAAAGTCAGGTGGGAGGGACCTCTGGCTTTCTCATCCAATGGGTTTGGAGGAGAAGGTCAGGTGGGAGGGACCTCTGGCTTTCTCATCCAATGGGTTTGGAGGAGAAGGTCAGGTGGGAGGGACCTCTGGCTTTCTCATCCAATGGGTTTGAGAAGGAGGCGAGGAGAGAGGACGCTAGGATCCCAAATGTTACCCTGTTCCCTAAATAGTGCACTACTGTTGACCAGGGCCATATTCCCTAAATTTTGTGTGTGTGTGTGTGTGTGTGTGTGTGTGTGTGTGTGTGTGTGTGTGTGTGTGTGTGTGTGTGTGTGTGTGTGTGTGTGTGTGTGTGTGTGTGTGTGTGTGTGTGTGTGTGTGTGTGTGTGTGTGTGTGTGTGTGTGTGTGTGTGTGTGTAGGGCTCTGAGGGGCGTCCTGGTGAGATGCCAGCTGGGTGGAGGGCCCCAGGAGGGCTGTACAGACTGCAGTATGCTCATCCTCTCTGTGACGACAGCCTGGCCATGGTCCTAGCTGTTCCCATGGGACCCGTTCTCGTTATCAACGGTCAGTCTCACTGTTTCTCAAAGCTGGGGCTGGGGCCCAAATGGTGTCCTCTTCCCTATATGGTTTATTACTTCTGACCAAGGACCATAGGGCTCTATAGGGGGCCCTCTGGAAGGACCGTAGGGCTCTATAGGGGGGCCTCTGGATGGACCATAGGGCTCTATAGGGGGCCCTCTGGAAGGACCATAGGGCTCTATAGGGGGCCACCTGGAAGGACCATAGGGCTCTATAGGGGGCCCTCTGGAAGGACCGTAGGGCTCTATAGGGGGCCCTCTGGAAGGACCGTAGGGCTCTATAGGGGGCCCTCTGGAAGGACCGTAGGGCTCTATAGGGGGCCCTCTGGAAGGACCGTAGGGATCTATAGGGGGCCCTCTTGAAGGACCGTAGGGATCTATAGGGGGCCCGGCCCTCTGGAAGGCAGTCTCAGTGTAGCTATATGTTTGACCCAGCTCTGCTTATCATTATTGATCTCATTGGTCCCCCCCCTGATTGATCGGTATATTGCTCCCCTCTGCAGCCACCCTGAAGACGAACCAGCAGGTGGAGACAGTGAGGAAACTGTCACTGAAACCCTCCACCTATGTGACCGACCAGTGGACAGGTGAGTGTGTCTGTTCTGTCTGTTGATCCACAGGTGACAGCGTCTGTTCTGTCTGTTGATCCACAGGTGACAGCGTCTGTTCTGTCTGTTGATCCACAGGTGACAGCGTCTGTTCTGTCTGTTGATCCACAGGTGACAGCGTCTGTTCTGTCTGTTGATCCACAGGTGACAGCGTCTGTTCTGTCTGTTGATCCACAGGTGACAGCGTCTGTTCTGTCTGTTGATCCACAGGTGTCTGTTCTGTCTGTTGATCCACAGGTGACAGCGTCTGTTCTGTCTGTTGATCCACAGGTGACAGCGTCTGTTCTGTCTGTTGATCCACAGGTGACAGCGTCTGTTCTGTCTGTCGATCCACAGGTGACAGCGTCTGTTCTGTCTGTCGATCCACAGGTGACAGTGTCTGTTCTGTCTGTTGATCCACAGGTGACAGCGTCTGTTCTGTCTGTTGATCCACAGGTGACAGCGTCTGTTCTGTCTGTTGATCCACAGGTGACAGCGCAGCGGCCGTCTACACAGAGCTGAGGAAGTTGTCCCGGGTCTTCAAAGACCAGCTGGTGTATCCTCTGATAGCTTCAGCCAGAGAAGGTACTGGGATGTAGATATGTAGTACTGTTATTAAATATATAGTACTGGGATGTAGATATATAGTACTGTTATTAAATATATAGTACTGTTATTAAATAAATAGTACTGGGATGTAGATATATAGTACTGTTATTAAATACATAGTACTGGGATGTAGATATATAGTACTGTTATTAAATAAATAGTACTGGGATGTAGATATGTAGTACTATTATTAAATAAATAGTACTGGGATGTAGATATATAGTACTGTTATTAAATACATAGTACTGGGATGTAGATATATATAGTACTGTTATTAAATAAATAGTACTGGGATGTAGATATATAGTACTGTTATTAAATACATAGTACTGGGATGTAGATATATAGTACTGTTATTAATAAATAAATAGTACTGGGATGTAGATATATAGTACTGTTATTAAATACATAGTACTGGGATGTAGATCTATAGTACTGTTATTAAATATATAGTACTGGGATGTAGATATGTAATACTGGGATGTAGATATATAGTACTGTTATTAAATACATAGTACTGGGATGTAGATATATAGTACTGTTATTAAATACATAGTACTGGGATGTAGATATGTAGTACTGTTATTAAATACATAGTACTGGGATGTAGATATGTAGTACTGTTATTAAATATATAGTACTGGGATGTAGATATGTAGTACTGTTATTAAATATATAGTACTGGGATGTAGATATATAGTACTGTTATTAAATACATAGTACTGGGATGTAGATATATAGTACTGTTATTAAATAAATAGTACGGGGATGTAGATATATAGTACTGTTATTAAATACATAGTACTGGGATGTAGATATATAGTACTGTTATTAATAAATAAATAGTACTGGGATGTAGATGTATAGTACTGTTATTAAATACATAGTACTGGGATGTAGATCTATAGTACTGTTATTAAATACATAGTACTGGGATGTAGATATGTAGTACTGTTATTAAATATATAGTACTGGGATGTAGATATGTAGTACTGTTATTAAATATATAGTACTGGGATGTAGATATGTAGTACTGTTATTAAATATATAGTACTGGGATTTAGATATGTAGTACTGTTATTAAATAAATAGTACTGGGATGTAGATATATAGTACTGTTATTAAATACATAGTACTGGGATGTAGATATATAGTACTGTTATTAAATACATAGTACTGGGATGTAGATATATAGTACTTTTATTAAATACATAGTACTGGGATGTAGATATATAGTACTGTTATTAAATACATAGTACTGGGATGTAGATATATAGTACTGTTATTAAATACATAGTACTGGGATGTAGATATATAGTACTGTTATTAATAAATAAATAGTACTGGGATGTAGATGTATAGTACTGTTATTAAATACATAGTACTGGGATGTAGATCTATAGTACTGTTATTAAATATATAGTACTGGGATGTAGATATGTAATACTGGGATGTAGATATATAGTACTGTTATTAAATACATAGTACTGGGATGTAGATATATATAGTACTGTTATTAAATACATAGTACTGGGATGTAGATATGTAGTACTGTTATTAAATACATAGTACTGGGATGTAGATCTATAGTACTGTTATTAAATATATAGTACTGGGATGTAGATATGTAATACTGGGATGTAGATATATAGTACTGTTATTAAATACATAGTACTGGGATGTAGATATATATAGTACTGTTATTAAATACATAGTACTGGGATGTAGATATGTAGTACTGTTATTAAATACATAGTACTGGGATGTAGATACGTAGTACTGTTATTAAATATATAGTACTGGGATGTAGATATGTAGTACTGTTATTAAATATATAGTACTGGGATGTAGATATGTAGTACTGTTATTAAATACATAGTACTGGGATGTAGATATATAGTACTGTTATTAAATATATAGTACTGGGATGTAGATATGTAGTACTGTTATTAATAAATAAATAGTACTGGGATGTAGATATGTAGTACTGTTATTAAATACATAGTACTGGGATGTAGATATGTAGTACTGTTATTAAATACATAGTACTGGGATGTAGATATGTAGTACTGTTATTAAATATATAGTACTGGGATGTAGATATATATAGTACTGTTATTAAATACATAGTACTGGGATGTAGATATGTAGTACTGTTATTAAATACATAGTACTGGGATGTAGATATGTAGTACTGTTATTAAATATATAGTACTGGGATGTAGATATGTAGTACTGTTATTAAATATATAGTACTGGGATGTAGATATGTAGTACTGTTATTAAATACATAGTACTGGGATGTAGATATATAGTACTGTTATTAAATATATAGTACTGGGATGTAGATATGTAGTACTGTTATTAATAAATATATAGTACTGGGATGTAGATATATAGTACTGTTATTAAATAAATAGTACTGGGATGTAGATATATAGTACTGTTATTAAGAAGGAAATATCTGGAAATATGACATTGGTCTCTCAGATCTCACTGCAATCATTTAAAATTATTGAATAGCAAATGTTAACGACCAATGTGTTAAATCCATTACTCCCTGTCTCCCCCTGGTGTCTGGTGGTGGTATAACAGCCAGCAGTGTTGTAACTATCTATCTCTCTGTATTGTGACTCCCTGTCTCCCCCTGGTGTCTGGTGGGGGTATAACTATATATATCTCTGTATTGTGACTCCCTGTCTCCCCCTGGTGTCTGGTGGTGGTATAACAGCCATGGCCCTGCCAGCAGTATTGTAACTATCTATCTCTCTGTATTGTGACTCCCTGTCTCCCCTGTTGTCTGGTGGTGGTATAACAGCCATGGCCCTGCCAGCAGTGTTGTAACTATCTGTCTCTCTGTATTGTGACTCCCTGTCTCCTCCATGTTGTCTGGTGGGGGTATAACTATCTATCTCTCTGTATTGTGACTCCCTGTCTCCCCCTGTTGTCTGGTGGTGGTATAACAGCCATGGCCCTGCCAGCAGTGTTGTAACTATCTATCTCTCTGTATTGTGACTCCCTGCCTCCCCCTGGTGTCTGGTGGTGGTATAACAGCCATGGCCCTGCCAGCAGTGTTGTAACTATCTATCTCTCTGTATTGTGACTCCCTGCCTCCCCCTGTTGTCTGGTGGTGGTATAACAGCCATGGCCCTGCCAGCAGTGTTGTAACTATCTATCTCTCTGTATTGTGACTCTCTGTCTCCCCCTGGTGTCTGGTGGGGGTATAACAGCCATGGCCCTGCCAGCAGTGTTTGGCCTGCCAGTCCTTCCTCCAGAGCTGTTACTGAGGGTGCTGAGACTGCTGGATGTCTCCTCTCTCCTGGCCCTCTCCTCAGTCAACAGACACCTCCACCAGACCACCGCAGACCCGGCCCTGTGGAGACACCTCTACCGCAGAGACTTCAGGGGTAGGACTAACCCACACACACACACGGATATATTTATAAACACACATAAAAGACTGGAGGCCTCTGGCCTGTCTCTGGCCTGTCTCTGGCCTATCTGGAGGTCTCTGGCCTGTCTACTTTAAAGGTTACTGTTCCTCTCCTCAGGGTGCAGACAGACAGTCTGATTCTACATGTCAGAACTAGGACTGTCCTCCTGAGACGTGTCTGTATTAAAGACATGTTAGATTCTACATGTCAGAACTAGGACTGTCCTCCTGAGACGTGTCTGTATTAAAGACATGTTAGATTCTACATGTCAGAACTAGGACTGTCCTCCTGAGACGTGTCTGTATTAAAGACATGTTAGTTATTGAGTGAATATTGTGTGATTTGTTATTTGGCTGTTGCAGACTGCCAAGACCACAGCAGAGTCAGAGACGCTCGGTGGAGAGAGGTGAGTCACGTCCCAGTATTCTATATATTGACTCTGCACTTTGTCCAGCCCCGGTTTAAAGGGTTTGTCTCAGCTGTATTTATGCTGTTGCTCATCATCACTGGTATCAGCCCACAGTAAGTCTCTATTCATTAGTGACTGTTTTTAGATATCAATAAAACTACAATCTGACGTCACTGAAACCCCAGCTACAATCTGACGTTAATAAAACCCCAGCTACAATCTGACGTTAATAAAACCCCAGCTACAATCTGACGTTAATAAAACCCCAGCTACAATCTGACGTTAATAAAATCCCAGCTACAATCTGACGTTAATAAAACCCCAGCTACAATCTGACGTCAGTAAAACCCCAGCTACAATCTGACGTCAATAAAACCCCAGCTACAATCTGACGTCAGTAAAACCCCAGCTACAATCTGACGTTAATAAAACCCCAGCTACAATCTGACGTTAATAAAACCCCAGCTACAATCTGACGTTAATAAAACCCCAGCTACAATCTGACGTTAATAAAATCCCAGCTACAATCTGACGTTAATAAAACCCCAGCTACAATCTGACGTTAATAAAACCCCAGCTACAATCTGACGTTAATAAAACCCCAGCTACAATCTGACGTCGGTGAAACCCCGGCTACAATCTGACGTCGGTGAAACCCCGGCTACAATCTGACGTGACTGAAACCCCAGCTACAATCTGACGTGACTGAAACCCCGGCTACAATCTGACGTGACTGAAACCCCGGCTACAATCTGACGTTAATAAAACCCCAGCTACAATCTGACGTTAATAAAACCCCGGCTACAATCTGACGTTAATAAAACCCCGGCTACAATCTGGCGTTAATAAAACCCCACCTACAATCTGACGTTAATAAAACCCCAGCTACAATCTGACGTTAATAAAACCCCAGCTACAATCTGACGTTAATAAAACCCCAGCTACAATCTGACGTTAATAAAACCCCAGCTACAATCTGACGTTAATAAAACCCCAGCTACAATCTGACGTTAATAAAACCCCAGCTACAATCTGACGTTAATAAAACCCCAGCTACAATCTGACGTTAATAAAACCCCAGCTACAATCTGACGTTAATAAAACCCCAGCTACAATCTGACGTTAATAAAACCCCAGATACAATCTGACGTTAATAAAACCCCAGCTACAATCTGACGTTAATAAAACCCCAGCTACAATCTGACGTTAATAAAACCCCAGCTACAATCTGACGTTAATAAAACCCCAGCTACAATCTGACGTTAATAAAACCCCAGCTACAATCTGACGTTAATAAAACCCCAGTTACAATCTGACGTTAATAAAACCCCAGCTACAATCTGACGTTAATAAAACCCCAGCTACAATCTGACGTTAATAAAACCCCAGCTACAATCTGACGTTAATAAAACCCCAGCTACAATCTGACGTTAATAAAACCCCAGTTACAATCTGACGTTAATAAAACCCCAGCTACAATCTGACAAGTTATGAAATGACATGCTGCTGTAATCACTGGTGCTTCTCAAGTTGCCCCCTACTCACTATGGGCTCTGGTCAAATGTAGTGCACTATATAGGGAATAGGGCTCTGGTCTATAGTAGTGCACTATATAGGGAATAGAGCTCTGGTCAACAGTAGTGCACTATATAGGGAATAGAGCTCTGGTCTATAGTAGTGCACTATATAGGGAATAGGGCTCTGGTCTATAGTAGTGTACTATATAGGGAATAGGGCTCTGGTCTAAAGTAGTGTACTATATAGGGAATAGGGCTCTGGTCTAAAGTAGTGCACTATATAGGGAATAGGGCTCTGGTCTAAAGTAGTGCACTATATAGGGAATAGGGCTCTGGTCTAAAGTAGTGCACTATATAGGGAATAGGGCTCTGGTCTAAAGTAGTGCACTATATAGGGAATAGGGTTCCATTTGAGACTCAAGCCACTGTCTAACTCTCTGGTACCGTTTAGGACTCAGCCACTGTCTAACTCTCTGGTACCGTTTAGGACTCAGCCACAGTCTAACTCTGGTACCGTTTAGGACTCAGCCACTGTCTAACTCTCTGGTACCGTTTAGGACTCAGCCACTGTCTAACTCTCTGGTACCGTTTAGGACTCAGCCACTGTCTAACTCTGGTACCGTTTAGGACTCAGCCACTGTCTAACTCTCTGGTACCATTTAGGACCCAGCCACTGTCTAACTCTCTGGTACCGTTTAGGACTCAGCCACTGTCTAACTCTCTGGTACCATTTAGGACTCAGCCACTGTCTAACTCTCTGGTACCATTTAGGACTCAGCCACTGTCTAACTCTCTGGTACCGTTTAGGACTCAGCCACTGTCTAACTCTCTGGTACCGTTTAGGACTCAGCCACTGTCTAACTCTCTGGTATCGTTTAGGACTCAGCCACTGTCTAACTCTCTGGTACCATTTAGGACTCAGCCACTGTCTAACTCTCAGGTACCATTTAGGACTCAGCCACTGTCTAACTCTCTGGTATCGTTTTAATTTCAGCTCTACAAGAAGAAGTACAAGTGGAGGAGAGAGGCAGCCAGTTACCCCCGCCACACGCCCCGTTACCACCCTGCCCCCCCACCCCTCTACCCCCTCCACCCCCTCCCCAACAACCCCTTCCCCTTCTACCCGCCTGGCATCATCGGTGGGGAATACGACCAGAGACCCGGCATCCCCGGTGGCATTCTGCCCCGCCCCCGCTACGACCCGATTGGTCCGCTGCCAGGTCACGATCCCACAGCAGGAGGGCTGATTGGACGAAGGGGGCTGAGACCTACTGGGAACCGGCCGGCTGACATCAGAAGAGGGTTCATATGAACCTCCCTGACCAGTGACCTCTAGTGGTGGTGTAGCAGTATGACCACCTCACAGAGAAGCTTAAATAAAACAGAGATGTTGAAGACTGATTGATTTAGCCTACCTTAAATAAGGCACCTGAGTGCTATAAGTCACAGATAACTGGTGTTGTTCGGTCTATAAACACTAACCCTCATCCAGTCTGCTTATTATCCCCTAACCATCATCCAGTTGTTTTATATAAACCCTATCTCTGACCCAGAATCAGCTTTTAATAGCTCATGTTCTCCTGTGTGTGTTTATTAGTAAGTGATGAGGTCAGATCATACCGATCTTCATTTGATCTCTCTGTTGTTGCAGAGAATGTTGCTGCACAGCAGGAAATGCAAACTTCTCAAAGTTTTCCCGTGAGAAACTGGTCAAATTTTAAAGATAGCAGATTTGTAGGGGTGCCTCGGGGGCATTGAGGTGGCCGGTTTCTATCTTCCACCATTCACTATGAAGACGTTTTGTAGAGCACTTGTTTCCCCGCAGACTAAAAGCTTTAAATAAAATGTGGTCATATTTGAGCCCTCAGTCTCTCTCTGAAAAACCAGACAGTTCAGGGACGATTCATCTACACTGAACAAAAATATAAACACAACATGTAAAGTGTTGGTCCCATGTTTCATGAGATGAAATAAAATATCCCAGAAATGTTCCATATCCACAAAAAAACGTATTTCTCAAAATGTTTGTGTACAACTTTGTTTCCATCCCTGTTAGGGAGCGTTTCTCCTTTGCCAAGATAATCCATCCACCTGACAGGTGTGGCATATCAGGAAGCTGATTAAACAGCATGATCATTACACAGGTGCACCTTGTGCTGGGGACAATAAAAGGCCACTCTAAAATGTGAAGTTTTGTCAAACAACACAATGTCACAGATGTCTCAAGTTTTGAGGGAGAATGGAATTGGCAAGCTGACTGCAGGAATGTCCACCAGAGCTGTTGAATGTTAATTTCTCTACCATAAGCCACCTCCGAAGTCGTTTTTTTTTTAATTTGGAAGTACGTCCAACCGGCCTCACAACCACAAACCACGTGCATGGCGTTGTGTGGATGAGCGGTTTGCTGATGTCAACGTTGTAAAGAGTGCCCCCTGGTGGCGATGGGGTTATGGGCAGGCATAAGCTACGGACAACGAACACAATTGCATTTTATCGATGGTAATTTGAATGCACAGGGATGCTGTGATGAGGTCCCTTGTCGTGCCATTCCTCCGCTGCGATTCACCTCATGTTTCAGCATGATAATGCACGGCCCCAAGTCGCAAGGATCTGTACACAATTACTGGAAGCTGAAAATGTCTCAGTTCTTCTATGACCTGCATACTCACCAGACATGTCACCCCATTGAGCATGTTTGGGATGCTCTGGATCGACGTGTACAACATCATGTTCCAGTTCCCGCCAATATCCAGCAACTTCTCACAGCCATTGAAGAGGAGTGGGACAACATTCCACAGGCCACAAATCAACATCCTGATCCACTCTATGTGAAGGAGACGTGTCGCGCTGCATGAGACAAATAGCGGTCACACCCAGTGGCGGCCTGTCATTCAGGGCAGGTGAGGCAGAGACCCACATTTTTTAGCAAAAATAAATAAATACAATTTGGGGTGGGGGGGGCTTGCCTGTTTTGCATGTTATTTTGGCATTAATACGTGTCACATATCAGTTTGCAAACAATGTAAAAATAATATATATCATTGAGTTGATAAAGCCTCAAACAAACATGGTCTCTTTCTTGTTTTCTTGAGTAAAGCAGCTCCAATATGCAGGTGTTTCAGACTAGCTCAGTGCTTTCTGTGGTGGGCGGGGCAAGCCAGCGGAAAATACAGAGCGTTGCGCCGTGATTGGCTCGGTGTTCTGTCACTCACGGGGACTTTACGTCACTGCCAAGTGTAGGAGGAGACCTTAAATTCTACCCCTTCGGATGTTCCATTAGAAGTGCCCATCCAAGAAGGCTCAAGGTCATTGGCCACAGATAAAATGACGTCAAATCATGTTAAATATACAGTAGCTTTGATTGGACTGATCATGTCAACATCATACTTTCACAATCTTAGCTAGCAGTCATCATCATGAATCAAGTCGACAATCAACTGGCAAATCCTTTTTAATCCTTGTCATATGAAGTGAAATTATAGATAAAACGTATCGGTGTTCATCGACATTTGGATATAAACACATTACAACAAGTTGGAAATGGCAAATTCAACGAGTGGTTTGGAAGGAATCAGTGACAGTGGCTGTGTCGTCCCAAATCTGGCATTAAGGGGCTCTTTTACAAGTTTAAAATGATAAACATTCCACATTGGCCATGCTGTCGACTCGGAATTGTAAATCCGGCCTCCAGTTGTTTTGAAAGCACCATAAATCCAGAGAATGCCAGACTTTGATGACAAAATTTTGACCACGAAGGACCGCTGCGCCACCTTCCTGTTCAAGCGCAACAAGGTGAGTCCAGAAATGTCTTGTATGCTGCTGCATAAAATACATAATATGCCAGGGAGATGTGTATACTGTAGCTAAGAAAGTAATACTACGTGTATGTTGTGTAGTAAGCTGTTAGTAGCCCATGTGCCTCACCCTAATAATATGGTCTATTTACACCTCTTAATTACGCCTACTGTTCTACTGTGGCCTATAACCTGTTTTAGAGAAATGTCATCATCGAATATTGTAAGAGCTTTCATTGTCTGCTTTATATGCCCCCTTTATTTATCCTACGGTTCTGACTTGGTGTACAGGGAGAACACTGTAAGAATGGCCCATGTTCTGAATTCCGTGGATGTACATTTCAAAAAGTGCTAAACAAATAGTTATATTGACTAACGTTACGTCCGTCGTCGCTCGCTCATTAATGTCTTAATCGAAATGACAGATTGCCTCTTATCCGCTCATTGTTCCCTTGTGTTTGTTCATCTCAGTTGTCAGTAGAAACCACATTTGTTTCAGCAAGTCAGCCATATCAGCTATGTTTTTTTTAAAGGCAGTAAATGAGGCAGAAGATACTGTTTCGCTGCCAGACGAGGCTCTGCTGATAGCCAGGTGTAGCAGTGGTAAGATGTTGGTACTGCTTTATGTCGGCACCGTTTGTCATCCCCGGTGGGAAAGTAGTGCACTAGTTTTTACCAGAGTTCTGGTTGAAAGTAGTGCACTATAAAGGGAATAGGTTGCCATTTGGAAGGTGTATAAATAGGTATAGTGGTTCTCCTGTGAGAGGAGAGAGAGTCTGTATCCTGGTTTATTGAGCAGTCTGTATCCTGGTTTATTGAGCAGTCTGTATCCTGGTTTATGGAGCAGTCTGTATCCTGGTTTATGGAGCAGTCTGTATCCTGGTTTATTGAGCAGTCTATATCCTGGTTTATTGAGCAGTCTGTATCCTGGTTTATTGAGCAGTCTGTATCCTGGTTTATTGAGCAGTCTGTATCCTGGTTTATTGAGCAGTCTGTATCCTGGTTTATTGAGCAGTCTGTATCCTGGTTTGTTGAGCAGTCTGTATCCTGGTTTATTGAGCAGTCTGTATCCTGGTTTATTGAGCAGTCTGTATCCTGGTTTATTGAGCAGTCTGTATCCTGGTTTGTTGAGCAGTCTGTATCCTGGTTTGTTGAGCAGTCTGTATCCTGGTTTATTGAGCAGTCTGTATCCTGGTTGATTGAGCAGTCTGTATCCTGGTTTGTTGAGCAGTCTGTATCCTGGTTTGTTGAGCAGTCTGTATCCTGGTTGATTGAGCAGTCTGTATCCTGGTTTATTGAGCAGTCTGTATCCTGGTTTGTTGAGCAGTCTGTATCCTGGTTTGTTGAGCAGTCTGTATCCTGGTTTATTGAGAAGTCTATATCCTGGTTTATTGAGCAGTCTGTATCCTGGTTTGTTGAGCAGAAATGACATCATCTTTTTTCCTTTGCAACAATGACATCAGAGGGGGCTCACATGATTGGCTGTTCGATGCCAGCGGCTCGGGGACACTTTTACAGCCACTGCGAGTCACAGGCCAATGACAAGCTGGAAACGGCAGAGAGCCTACAGTACATGAGATGAGCTGGGAGCGATGGTCGCTCCGTCTCTCACATAGAGATAGATAGAGGACACATTTTTATATCGGTGCCATTATAGCGTCTGTGACAACATGGGCAGCCCCATTGAGGCTACAACCCATAGGAATCCTCAACCAGTTGACTACTTTCAACTGTCAAGAAGCATGGTGAAAGCCTTCAATGTCGCTGCCCATGCCTAAAATCGCCTTTTGGCCACTAGAGGCCTCTAGCATTCTCTATGGTCTCACATTAATATTTGAGTCAATATACAACATGATTTTTATCGGCCGTTCTTCATCATATCGTGCGATAAGCGCTGAACCAGGCTGTTTATGGAAGATTGGCATGAACTATTGACATGATTAGGCTGTGTGTGATGATGCCTTGGCATGTAGGCCTACGTTCTGACATTAGAAAACGGACAGGCTGTGCTTGTAGCCTGATGTACTGGTTGTGCTTGTAGCCTACTGTACTGGCTGTGCTTGTAGCCTACTGTACTGGCTGTGCTTGTAGCCTGATGTACTGGCTGTGCTTGTAGCCTGATGTACTGGTTGTGCTTGTAGCCTGATGTACTGGCTGTGCTTGTAGCCTACTGTACTGGCTATGCTTGTAGCCTGATGTACTGGCTGTGCTTGTAGCCTGATGTACTGGCTGTGCTTGTAGCCTGATGTACTGGCTGTGCTGTAATTGACAGTTGTTGATTGCCTGAAGAAAAAAAACAATAAACACGTTTATAAATAACTTCATCTAGAACTTGGAGGAACCCTGAAAACGGAAAAAACGTCTCGTACCAATTCCGTCATCTTCGGAGACCAACGGGAGCTCGCACCGAATATCCGCTGCCCCCCCCCCTCCCCTTTCCTGTCAGCTCGAGACCAACGGCAACATCATAGGCCTGTCCCGCTGATCCACACGCGAGAAACGTATTTAAGAGACATACATGCAGATGGATAAGAGACATACATTTGTTACAACGTGTCTGGTATTTGACTGTTTGCTAGAATGGAAATGTTCACCCAAAATATCAATTTATGAGAAATCGACGAAAATGGGTCACTTTTCCTTTAAATGTTCTCTGTTGTTCTGCATAATATACAGGAAGTGTGAGCGCATTCCTCCCCAGCTGATCTAGAGAGCCAGACGGAAGTGTCCTACTCAAGGGGCTTTAACATTCAGCGGTGACCAGACAAGAGGACAGTGCGATTGGTAAATATTGTCTGGAATTAATCTAAGTGGATTATCAGTGGATGGTTTTAGTGGAGACACGGCGCGGTATCCCCACCGACTCCTGTCTTTCTCCCTGTCGGTCGGGTGGATCTGCCGTGGTAGGACTGTCATGAGCCCGGGCTGGGAATGGCATCCGTTCCCAGTGTTTGTAAGAAGGTCGGACCGGTGGAGGAGGAGAACGGAGAACCGGACCATTCTCTGCAAGAGATGTTGAAGGCGATCGCCGACGAACGTAACCGTCTTACTATCAGACAAGAAATTAGTGGACTTGGTGAGTAGAGGTTTACAATTTATACTGTTGAATTGATTCGGTTGGTGAGTGGCCTATCGCGACTTGTAATATCGCCAACAGTAGCTTGTTTAGTTACACGATTCCAGTTCATCAGTTATGTGACTTTGTGACTATAATTTGTAATGGACTATCTGTGCAGTCTAACTCTCGAAAACCCCTTGTTATTATCTGTAGGGGTTTTCAGCAGTTAAACCTAGCTTTCCCCCGCGGTTGGTTGCTTGTGAACTAGCCTACAAATTCCGACTGATTTAACGTTTAGAAACGTTAAATCATCGCTTGCGAAACGGTTGCTTGTATATCAGCGAGAGAGAATCTTTCTATTCAAAAAGACACACTTACTGGAGCAGTTTCGCACAGATCCATACGCGGTGTGCCTCCGGTTGAGGAACGACACTTCCTCCCCAGTGACGCTTACCCACAGGTGTTAGGAACACGCAACATGTAAAGTGTTGGTCTCTATGTTTTATGAGCTGAAATAAAAGATCACATAAATGTTCCATACTCACAAAAAGTTTATCTCAAATGTTGTGCACAACTTTGTTTACGTCCCTTTTTTAGTGAGTATTTCTCCTTTTCCAAGATAATCCATCCACCTGACAGATGTGGCATTACAAGAAACTGATTAAACAGCATGATCATTACACAGGTGCACCTTGTGCTGGGGGACTCTAAAGGCCACTCTAAAATGTGCAGATTTGTCACACAGCACAATGCCACAGATGTCAACATTTGAGGGAGTGTGCAATTGGCATGCTGACTGCAGGAATGTCCACCAGAGCTGTTGCCAAATATTTTAATGTTAATTAATACTCTACCATAAGCCGCTTCCAAAGTGCATTATTATTTTAAAGCAGTGCATTGAGTTACAGGCATGCTATGCTTTAATTGTAAAGGGATGGAAACCCAAAATGATCTATATCAGAATGTTTTAATAGCATTTTCTCCATAAACAACACAAATGTTTTCTATCATAGCTACAGCTGATCAATGTTTCAGCAGGCCTGCTCCCTCTGATCAGTGTTTCAGCAGGCCTGCTCCCTCTGATCAGTGTTTCAGCAGGCCTGCTCCCTCTGATCAGTGTTTCAGCAGGCCTGCTCCCTCTGATCAATGTTTCAGGAGGCCTGCTCCCTCTGATCAATGTTTCAGCAGGCCTGCTCCCGCTGATCAATGTTTCAGCAGGCCAGCTCCCTCTGATCAATGTTTCAGCAGGCCTGCTCCCTCTGATCAGTGTTTCAGCAGGCCTGCTCCCTCTGATCAATGTTTCAGCAGGCCTGCTCCCTCTGATCAATGTTTCAGTAGGCCTGCTCCCTCTGATCAGTGTTTCAGCAGGCCTGCTCCCTCTGATCAGTGTTTCAGGAGGCCTGCTCCCTCTGATCAATGTTTCAGCAGGCCTGCTCCCGCTGATCAATGTTTCAGCAGGCCTGCTCCCTCTGATCAGGTTTCTGAAACAAATGACGATGCTTCATGGCTTTAGACAAGGCTGTCTGTGTGTATCATAGTGCACCTACCAGGGGACTGATGAGGAATGAGGGAGCCTCTGGCCCTTAACATTTACATTTAAGTCATTTAGCAGACGCTCTTATCCAGAGCGACTTACAAATTGGAAAGTTTCATACATATTCATCCTGGTCCCCCCGTGGGGAATGAACCCACAACCCTGGCGTTGCAAGCGCCATGCTCTACCAACTGAGCCACACGGGACCTTAACAGTCGGCTATAGTGTTGTACAACTTGTGATATCCATGTGAGTGTTATTGCATCCCCAGGCCACCAGACTTGTCCCTGACCAGGAGAACGGGGGGGGGGGATTCTATCTGTTGATATCTGGGTGTTCAACTTTGGCATCAGGAAGTTAATTTTTGGACCTTTTTGAAAACCACATGATAGAAACATTGATGTTTCAGGCCATACGACAGCAACCGTAGGGGAACTCGGATCATGAATTAGCATCAACATCAGTAACTGTTGTTTTTCAATGTTTCTGTACCGTCGCCGCCTCCTGAGAGAGACCATTCTCATTGTAATGTCACCCACAGCTGCACATCTGCCTCAAGGCAGATTATCATATGAAGGGCATGAGAGATGAGCTCCAGCGAGGTTATTCATGAATAAAAACGAACCCGAATCATTAATTTAAAAGCAGCCAGAAAGCATCTGGTGTGGAAACAAAACGGGTGTATTCATTAGTGCACATCGGGGAAAAACAAGAAACGTTGCACAATTTCAGGTGTGTCCCTTTTACGTTTCAGCACCTCTGTTTCCGTTTGCCTCCCAGTGATTACACCCCACGCTCGTCAGCAGGCCTCTAGTTGGCGACGAGGCACGAGGGGGGGTGTGGGATATGGCCAATATACCACGGCTAACAGGATATCCTGTGTTCTTTGGCACATCCATGTTGTGCTGTTTACCTTCTTGTAAAATGAGCCTTTTGTAACTAGGCAGGTCTATTCTACTGTCAGTACTATGAATACAGTATTTTATTTATTTAACCTTTTTTATTTTACTAGGCAAGTCAGTTAAGAGCAAATTCTTATTTACAATGACGACCTATCGGGGAACAGTGGGTTAACTGCCTTGTTCAGGGGCAGAACGACAGATTTTTACCCTGTCACCTCGGGGATTCGATCCAGCATCCTTTGTTACTGGCCCAACGCTCTAACCACTAGGCTACCTGCCTCCTCTAACCACTAGGCTACCTGCCTCCTCTAACCACTAGGCTACCTGCCTCTCCTCTAACCACTAGGCTACCTGCCTCTCCTCTAACCACTAGGCTACCTGCCTCTCCTCTAACCACTAGGCTACCTGCCTCTCCTCTAACCACTAGGCTACCTGCCTCTCCTCTAACCACTAGGCTACCTTCCTCTCCTCTAACCACTAGGCTACCTGCCTCTCCTCTAACCACTAGGCTACCTGCCTCTCCTCTAACCACTAGGCTACCTGCCTCTCCTCTAACCACTAGGCTACCTGCCTCTCCTCTAACCACTAGGCTACCTGCCTCTCCTCTAACCACTAGGCTACCTGCCTCTCCTCTAACCACTAGGCTACCTGCCTCTCCTCTAACCACTAGGCTACCTGCCTCTCCTCTAACCACTAGGCTACATGCCTCTCCTCTAACCACTAGGCTACCTGCCTCTCCTCTAACCACTAGGCTACCTGCCTCTCCTCTAACCACTAGGCTACCTGCCTCTCCTCTAACCCACTAGGCTACCTGCCTCTCCTCTAACCACTAGGCTACCTGCCTCTCCTCTAACCACTAGGCTACCTGCCTCTCCTCTAACCACTAGGCTACCTGCCTCTCCTCTAACCACTAGGCTACCTGCCTCCTCTAACCCACTAGGCTACCTGCCTCCTCTAACCCACTAGGCTACCTGCCTCCTCTAACCCACTAGGCTACCTGCCTCCTCTAACCCACTAGGCTACCTGCCTCCTCTAACCCACTAGGCTACCTGCCTCCTCTAACCACTAGGCTACCTGCCTCCTCTAACCACTAGGCTACCTGCCTCCTCTAACCACTAGGCTACCTGCCTCCTCTAACCACTAGGCTACCTGCCTCCTCTAACCACTAGGCTACCTGCCTCCTCTAACCACTAGGCTACCTGCCTCCTCTAACCCCTAGGCTACCTGCCTCCTCTAACCCCTAGGCTACCTGCTTCCTCTAACCCCTAGGCTACCTGCTTCCTCTAACCACTAGGCTACCTGCCTCCTCTAACCACTAGGCTACCTGCCTCCTCTAACCACTAGGCTACCTGCCTCCTCTAACCCCTAGGCTACCTGCCTCCTCTAACCACTAGGCTACCTGCCTCCTCTAACCACTAGGCTACCTGCCTCCTCTAACCACTAGGCTACCTGCCTCTCCTCTAACCACTAGGCTACCTGCCTCTCCTCTAACCACTAGGCTACCTGCCTCCTCTAACCACTAGGCTACCTGCCTCCTCTAACCACTAGGCTACCTGCCTCCTCTAACCACTAGGCTACCTGCCTCCTCTAACCCCTAGGCTACCTGCTTCCTCTAACCCCTAGGCTACCTGCCTGCTCTAACCACTAGGCTACCTGCCTCCTCTAACCACTAGGCTACCTGCCTCCTCTAACCCCTAGGCTACCTGCCTCCTCTAACCACTAGGCTACCTGCCTCCTCTAACCACTAGGCTACCTGCCTCCTCTAACCACTAGGCTACCTGCCTCCTCTAACCACTAGGCTACCTGCCTCTCCTCTAACCACTAGGCTACCTGCCTCCTCTAACCCCTAGGCTACCTGCCTCCTCTAACCACTAGGCTACCTGCCTCCTCTAACCACTAGGCTACCTGCCTCCTCTAACCCCTAGGCTACCTGCTTCCTCTAACCCCTAGGCTACCTGCCTCCTCTAACCACTAGGCTACCTGCCTCCTCTAACCACTAGGCTACCTGCCTCCTCTAACCCCTAGGCTACCTGCCTCCTCTAACCCCTAGGCTACCTGCCTCCTCTAACCACTAGGCTACCTGCCTCCTCTAACCACTAGGCTACCTGCCTCCTCTAACCCCTAGGCTACCTGCCTCCTCTAACCCCTAGGCTACCTGCCTCCTCTAACCCCTAGGCTACCTGCTTCCTCTAACCCCTAGGCTACCTGCCTCCTCTAACCACTAGGCTACCTGCCTCCTCTAACCCCTAGGCTACCTGCCTCCTCTAACCCCTAGGCTACCTGCCTCCTCTAACCACTAGGCTACCTGCCTCCTCTAACCCCTAGGCTACCTGCCTCCTCTAACCCCTAGGCTACCTGCCTCCTCTAACCCCTAGGCTACCTGCCTCCTCTAACCCCTAGGCTACCTGCCTCCTCTAACCACTAGGCTACCTGCCTCCTCTAACCACTAGGCTACCTGCCTCCTCTAACCCCTAGGCTACCTGCTTCCTCTAACCCCTAGGCTACCTGCCTCCTCTAACCACTAGGCTACCTGCCTCCTCTAACCACTAGGCTACCTGCCTCCTCTAACCACTAGGCTACCTGCCTCCTCTAACCCCTAGGCTACCTGCCTCCTCTAACCCCTAGGCTACCTGCCTCCTCTAACCCCTAGGCTACCTGCCTCCTCTAACCCCTAGGCTACCTGCCTCCTCTAACCCCTAGGCTACCTGCCTCTCCTCTAACCCCTAGGCTACCTGCCTCCTCTAACCACTAGGCTACCTGCCTCCTCTAACCACTAGGCTACCTGCCTCCTCTAACCACTAGGCTACCTGCCTCCTCTAACCACTAGGCTACCTGCCTCCTCTAACCCACTAGGCTACCTGCCTCCTCTAACCACTAGGCTACCTGCCTCCTCTAACCACTAGGCTACCTGCCTCCTCTAACCACTAGGCTACCTGCCTCCTCTAACCCCTAGGCTACCTGCCTCCTCTAACCCCTAGGCTACCTGCCTCCTCTAACCCCTAGGCTACCTGCCTCCTCTAACCCCTAGGCTACCTGCCTCCTCTAACCACTAGGCTACCTAGTATACTGTATGACCAATGTGGACTGAAGACAGGATTATCTGTCTGAGTGTCAAGGTGAATGTGAATGGAACATCTAGTCTCCAAAAAGTAATTGGTTCAACAGCGTAATCTGAGGGATAACCTCAGAACACTGATCTGCATTCTACACTAGAAACGTGGTGATTTGCCAAGCAGTGTCCCCCTCCACCCCATCACCAGACAAGCGTTTGTTTGTCTGTTTGTTTGTCTGTTGTGGTGATTTGCCAAGCGTTTGTTTCTGTCAGTAGTGGTATTGTTCTGTCAGGGACGTGTCATCTGTATTCCGGTCTCAGTATGATGTCACCGCAGAGCGCCGGGTCTCCTCGTGTCAATATGACGTCACCGCAGAGCGCCGGGTCTCCTCGTGTCAATATGACGTCACCGCAGAGCCCCGGGTGTCCTCGTGTCAATATGACGTCACCGCAGAGCGCCGGGTCTCCTCGTGTCAATATGACGTCACCGCAGAGCCCCGGGTGTCCTCGTGTCAATATGACGTCACCGCAGAGCGCCGGGTGTCCTCGTGTCAATATGACGTCACCGCAGAGCCCCGGGTGTCCTCGTGTCAATATGACGTCACCGCAGAGCGCCGGGTGTCCTCGTGTCAATATGACGTCACCGCCGGGTGTCCTCGTGTCAGTATGACGTCACCGCAGAGCGCCGGGTGTCAATATGACGTCACCGCAGAGCGCCGGGTCTCCTCGTGTCAATATGACGTCACCGCAGAGCACCGGGGTCTCCTCGTGTCAATATGACGTCACCGCAGAGCGCCGGGTCTCCTCGTGTCAATATGACGTCACCGCAGAGCCCCGGGTCTCCTCGTGTCAATATGACGTCACCGCAGAGCCCCGGGTCTCCTCGTGTCAGTATGACGTCACCGCAGAGCACCGGGTCTCCTCGTGTCAGTATGACGTCACCGCAGAGCGCCGGGTCTCCTCGTGTCAATATGACGTCACCGCAGAGCGCCGGGTCTCCTCGTGTCAATATGACGTCACCGCAGAGCGCCGGGTGTCAATATGACGTCACCGCAGAGCCCCGGGTCTCCTCGTGTCAATATGACGTCACCGCAGAGCGCCTGGTCTCCTCGTGTCAATATGACATCACCGCAGAGCGCCGGGTCTCCTCGTGTCAATATGACGTCACCGCAGAGCCCCGGGTCTCCTCGTGTCAGTATGACGTCACCGCAGAGCGCCGGGTCTCCTCGTGTCAATATGACGTCACCGCAGAGCGCCGGGTCTCCTCGTGTCAATATGACGTCACCGCAGAGCGCCGGGTCTCCTCGTGTCAATATGACGTCACCGCAGAGCCCCGGGTCTCCTCGTGTCAATATGACGTCACCGCAGAGCGCCGGGTGTCCTCGTGTCAGTATGACGTCACCGCAGAGCGCCGGGTGTCCTCGTGTCAATATGACGTCACCGCAGAGCGCCGGGTGTCCTCGTGTCAATATGACGTCACCGCAGAGCCCCGGGTCTCCTCGTGTCAGTATGACGTCACCGCAGAGCCCCGGGTCTCCTCGTGTCAGTATGACGTCACCGCAGAGCACCGGGTCTCCTCGTGTCAGTATGACGTCACCGCAGAGCGCCGGGTCTCCTCGTGTCAATATGACGTCACCGCAGAGCGCCGGGTGTCAATATGACGTCACCGCAGAGCCCCGGGTCTCCTCGTGTCAATATGACGTCACCGCAGAGCGCCTGGTCTCCTCGTGTCAATATGACATCACCGCAGAGCGCCGGGTCTCCTCGTGTCAATATGACGTCACCGCAGAGCCCCGGGTCTCCTCGTGTCAATATGACGTCACCGCAGAGCGCCGGGTCTCCTCGTGTCAATATGACGTCACCGCAGAGCCCCGGGTCTCCTCGTGTCAGTATGACGTCACCGCAGAGCGCCGGGTCTCCTCGTGTCAATATGACGTCACCGCAGAGCGCCGGGTGTCCTCGTGTCAGTATGACGTCACCGCAGAGCGCCGGGTCTCCTCGTGTCAATATGACGTCACCGCAGAGCGCCGGGTGTCCTCGTGTCAATATGACGTCACCACGCAGAGCCCCGGGTCTCCTCGTGTCAATATGACGTCACCGCAGAGCCCCGGGTCTCCTCGTGTCAATATGACGTCACCGCAGAGCGCCGGGTCTCCTCGTGTCAGTATGACGTCACCGCAGAGCGCCGGGTCTCCTCGTTTCAGTATGGTGTCTTTCTCTCAGACATTTTACGCATCTAATCAATAGCTCTGTTACTGTTGTCGCTGAAGGATTCGGATGGATGGACAACATGTAACATCTAATGCCTAGTTGTAAGCCAGTATGAATAGCCAGTGTCCGGAACAAGGTAGCACGTCTGGTGAACAGGTCAAGGTTCCGTAGCTGCAGGCAGAACAGCAGCGACTGGATCAGCAGCACGACCAGGTGGACTGGGGACAGTCAGGAGTCATGAGACCAGGTAGTCCTGGGGGATGGTCCAATGGCTCAGGTTCTTCTGGAGGAGAGAGAGAGGGAGCATATTGAAGATCACACAGGACACCAGATATAACAGACTGACCCTGGCCTCCCGGCACATAGACTGTTGCAGCATAGATACTGGAGACTGAGATGGGGGAGGGGGGCCACTGTGGCCCTGTCTGGTGATGGGGGGGGGGGCACTGTGGCCCTGTCTGGTGATGGGGGGGGGGGGGGGCACTGTGGCCCTGTCTGGTGATGGGGGGGGGGCACTGTGGCCCTGTCTGGTGATGGGGGGGGGGGCACTGTGGCCCTGTCTGGTGATGGGGGGGGGGGGCCCTGTGGCCCTGTCTGGTGATGGGGGGGGGGGCACTGTGGCCCTGTCTGGTGATGGGGGGAGGGGGGGCCCTGTCTGGTGATGGGGGGGGGGGGGGGGGGCCACTGTGGCCCTGTCTGGTGAAGGGCAGTAGGAGTAGTGCAGAACCCTTTTCTATGTGGGATTTAAAAACAGGAACAGCATCATCCGCTGTGAAAGCTTCCCTCTGACCATGGCTTTCCAAAGGGTATTATAGGTTACAGTGTTTTAAAGGTTAGAGATAACCAAGGTGTTGACACCATTTTGTTGTTGATTGGCTTCCACACGTTGTTCTGTGGGGCCCTGCTTGGGGGACCTGCTTGGGGACCTGCTTGGGGGACCTGCTTGGGGGCCCTGCTTGGGGACCTGCTTGAGGACCTGCTTGAGGACCTGCTTGGGGCCCCTGCTTGGGGCCCCTGCTTGGGGGACCTGCTTGGGGACCTGCTTGGGGGACCTGCTTGGGGGCCCTGCTTGGGGACCTGCTTGAGGACCTGCTTGGGGCCCCTGCTTGGGTCCCTGCTTGGGTCCCTGCTTGGGGGACCTGCTTGGGGACCCTGCTTGGGGGACCTACTTGGGGGACCTGCTTGGGGCCCTGCTTGAGGACCTGCTTGGGGCCCCTGCTTGGGACCCCTGCTTGGGACCCCTGCTTGGGGGCCCTGCTTGGGGGTCCTGCTTGGGGGCCCTGCTTGGGGGCCCTGCTTGGGGGCCTGTTTGGGGGACCTGCTTGGGGACCTGCTTGGGGGCCCTGCTTGGCTGTGATGTGGAGTCAGTAACAGTCAGATGCAGCATGGTATGAGGACTCTACTGTCTCTATAGGACCCTGGTCCCCCGTATCAAGAATGCTGTATGGCTCCGATGGGCACGGCCAAACAGATGGGTTTTGGGTTCGTGGTGTGTGGAGCGTGTGGAGCGTGTCTAATTTGGCAAACATATTCTGTCGGCCCGTCAAGACTTCATCTGATCTTTTTTGTTCGTGAAAATAGATGGACACGTGATCTCTGCTGTCCGTCAACGTAGAACTCCCGTTGAGGGAGCTTTTGGATATCACGGATCGAGATCAACAGGCCAGTTGGCCACGGTCCTCTGACTCCCTGCACCACTACCCAGTCCTCTACTCTAGTTACTGATGGTCCTGACTCCCTGCACCACTACCCAGTCCTCTACTCTAGTTACTGATGGTCCTCTGACTCCCTGCACCACTACCCAGTCCTCTACTCTAGTTACTGATGGTCCTGACTCCCTGCACCACTACCCAGTCCTCTACTCTAGTTACTGATGGTCCTGACTCCCTGCACCACTACCCAGTCCTCTACTCTAGTTACTGATGGTCCTCTGACTCCCTGCACCACTACCCAGTCCTCTACTCTAGTTACTGATGGTCCTCTGACTCCCTGCACCGCTACCCAGTCCTCTACTCTAGTTACTGATGGTCCTCTGACTCCCTGCACCACTACCCAGTCCTCTACTCTAGTTACTGATGGTCCTCTGACTCCCTGCACCACTACCCAGTCCTCTACTCTAGTTACTGATGGTCCTCTGACTCCCTGCACCACTACCCAGTCCTCTACTCTAGTTACTGATGGTCCTCTGACTCCCTGCACCACTACCCAGTCCTCTACTCTAGTTACTGACGGTCCTCTGACTCCCTGCACCACTACCCAGTCCTCTACTCTAGTTACTGATGGTCCTCTGACTCCCTGCACCACTACCCAGTCCTCTACTCTAGTTACTGATGGTCCTCTGACTCCCTGCACCACTACCCAGTCCTCTACTCTAGTTACTGATGGTCCTCTGACTCCCTGCACCACTACCCAGTCCTCTACTCTAGTTACTGATGGTCCTCTGACTCCCTGCACCACTACCCAGTCCTCTACTCTAGTTACTGACGGTCCTCTGACTCCCTGCACCACTACCCAGTCCTCTACTCTAGTTACTGACGGTCCTCTGACTCCCTGCACCACTACCCAGTCCTCTACTCTAGTTACTGATGGTCCTCTGACTCCCTGCACCACTACCCAGTCCTCTACTCTAGTTACTGATGGTCCTCTGACTCCCTGCACCACTACCCAGTCCTCTACTCTAGTTACTGATGGTCCTCTGACTCCCTGCACCACTACCCAGTCCTCTACTCTAGTTACTGATGGTCCTCTGACTCCCTGCACCACTACACAGTCCTCTACTCTAGTTACTGATGGTCCTCTGACTCCCTGCACCACTACCCAGTCCTCTACTCTAGTTACTGATGGTCCTCTGACTCCCTGCACCGCTACCCAGTCCTCTACTCTAGTTACTGATGGTCCTCTGACTCCCTGCACCGCTACCCAGTCCTCTACTCTAGTTACTGACGGTCCTCTGACTCCCTGCACCACTACCCAGTCCTCTACTCTAGTTACTGATGGTCCTGACTCCCTGCACCACTACCCAGTCCTCTACTCTAGTTACTGATGGTCCTCTGACTCCCTGCACCACTACCCAGTCCTCTACTCTAGTTACTGATGGTCCTCTGACTCCCTGCACCGCTACCCAGTCCTCTACTCTAGTTACTGATGGTCCTCTGACTCCCTGCACCACTACACAGTCCTCTACTCTAGTTACTGATGGTCCTCTGACTCCCTGCACCACTACCCAGTCCTCTACTCTAGTTACTGATGGTCCTCTGACTCCCTGCACCACTACACAGTCCTCTACTCTAGTTACTGATGGTCCTCTGACTCCCTGCACCACTACCCAGTCCTCTACTCTAGTTACTGATGGTCCTCTGACTCCCTGCACCACTACACAGTCCTCTACTCTAGTTACTGATGGTCCTCTGACTCCCTGCACCGCTACCCAGTCCTCTACTCTAGTTACTGATGGTCCTCTGACTCCCTGCACCACTACACAGTCCTCTACTCTAGTTACTGATGGTCCTCTGACTCCCTGCACCGCTACCCAGTCCTCTACTCTAGTTACTGATGGTCCTCTGACTCCCTGCACCACTACCCAGTCCTCTACTCTAGTTACTGATGGTCCTCTGACTCCCTGCACCGCTACCCAGTCCTCTACTCTAGTTACTGATGGTCCTCTGACTCCCTGCACCGCTACCCGTCCTCTACTCTAGTTACTGATGGTCCTCTGACTCCCTGCACCGCTACCCAGTCCTCTACTCTAGTTACTGATGGTCCTCTGACTCCCTGCACCACTGTCTATTCTCTTTGACGAGGTAGTCTGTCTAATCTCTTTGACGAGGTAGTCTGTCTAATCTCTTTGACGAGGTAGTCTGTCTAATCTCTTTGACGAGGTAGTCTGTCTAATCTCTTTGACGAGGTAGTCTGTCTATTCTCTTTGACGAGGTAGTCTGTCTATTCTCTTTGACGAGGTAGTCTGTCTATTCTCTTTGACGAGGTAGTCTGTCTATTCTCTTTGACGAGGTAGTCTGTCTATTCTCTTTGACGAGGTAGTCTGTCTATTCTCTTTGACGAGGTAGTCTGTCTATTCTCTTTGACGAGGTAGTCTGTCTATTCTCTTTGACGAGGTAGTCTGTCTAATCTCTTTGACGAGGTAGTCTGTCTAATCTCTTTGACGAGGTAGTCTGTCTAATCTCTTTGACGAGGTAGTCTGTCTAATCTCTTTGACGAGGTAGTCTGTCTAATCTCTTTGACGAGGTAGTCTGTCTAATCTCTTTGACGAGGTAGTCTGTCTAATCTCTTTGACGAGGTAGTCTGTCTATTCTCTTTGACGAGGTAGTCTGTCTATTCTCTTTGACGAGGTAGTCTGTCTATTCTCTTTGACGAGGTAGTCTGTCTAATCTCTTTGACGAGGTAGTCTGTCTAATCTCTTCGACGAGGTAGTCTGTCTATTCTCTTCGACGAGGTAGTCTGTCTATTCTCTTTGACGAGGTAGTCTGTCTATTCTCTTTGACGAGGTAGTCTGTCTATTCTCTTTGACGAGGTAGTCTGTCTATTCTCTTTGACGAGGTAGTCTGTCTATTCTCTTTGACGAGGTAGTCTGTCTATTCTCTTTGACGAGGTAGTCTGTCTATTCTCTTTGACGAGGTAGTCTGTCTATTCTCTTTGACGAGGTAGTCTGTCTATTCTCTTTGACGAGGTAGTCTGTCTATTCTCTTTGACGAGGTAGTCTGTCTATTCTCTTTGACGAGGTAGTCTGTCTATTCTCTTTGACGAGGTAGTCTGTCTATTCTCTTTGACGAGGTAGTCTGTCTATTCTCTTTGACGAGGTAGTCTGTCTATTCTCTTTGACGAGGTAGTCTGTCTATTCTCTTTGACGAGGTAGTCTGTCTTCTCTTTGACGAGGTAGTCTGTCTTCTCTTTGACGAGGTAGTCTGTCTATTCTCTTTGACGAGGTAGTCTGTCTAATCTCTTCGACGAGGTAGTCTGTCTAATCTCTTTGACGAGGTAGTCTGTCTAATCTCTTTGACGAGGTAGTCTGTCTAATCTCTTTGACGAGGTAGTCTGTCTATTCTCTTTGACGAGGTAGTCTGTCTATTCTCTTTGACGAGGTAGTCTGTCTAATCTCTTTGACGAGGTAGTCTGTCTATTCTCTTTGACGAGGTAGTCTGTCTATTCTCTTTGACGAGGTAGTCTGTCTATTCTCTTTGACGAGGTAGTCTGTCTATTCTCTTTGACGAGGTAGTCTGTCTATTCTCTTTGACGAGGTAGTCTGTCTATTCTCTTTGACGAGGTAGTCTGTCTATTCTCTTTGACGAGGTAGTCTGTCTATTCTCTTTGACGAGGTAGTCTGTCTATTCTCTTTGACGAGGTAGTCTGTCTATTCTCTTTGACGAGGTAGTCTGTCTATTCTCTTTGACGAGGTAGTCTGTCTAATCTCTTTGACGAGGTAGTCTGTCTAATCTCTTTGACGAGGTACCATGTCTGGCTGTGTGTGTGTGTTCCTCTGTGACAACAGTATGTGTTTTATGTTGTAGTTCCCTGTTTGACAGACCACATCAGAGCGCTGGTCTTGTGGTATGAAGTCAACTGAACTAGTCACATTCAGGCCTAACATTTTGACTGAGGAAACACAAGAATAGATTTGGGTAATTTCTACTTCTCCTGTTGTCATGAGGTGTTCTAGAACCGTGTTCAGGAACAGAACAGAGCAATGTTCTAGAACAGAGCAATGTTCTAGAACAGAGCAATGTTCTAGAACAGAGCAATGTTCTAGAACAGAGAGCCGTGTTGTAGGACAGAGAGCCGTGTTGTAGGACAGAGAGCCGTGTTGTAGGACAGAGAGCCGTGTTGTAGGACAGAGAGCCGTGTTGTAGGACAGACAGAGAGGGATGTTGAATTTCTGCTGAGTGACCGCCGATCTAATCCTAAAGTTATTTCTGGCTGTAGGTAAAATCGTTCTGAGAAAATAATGTAAGAAACGACAACAATTTTCCAATCTAAGCCGACTAGAAAGTGTGCGCCCTCAGGCCTGGAGGGAAGCTAAAGTAAAGCACACTTTATTGGCTCAAACAGCCAACCCCCTTAATAAGGGTTGGTAACAGGCTGATTGGTTGGCCTTCCCTCCAGGCCTGAGGGGGCAGACTTTCTAGTAGGCTTAGATTTGGAAAACATGGCAAATAGTAGTGGCAATATCATCCGCTATTATCCTCTGTAATTTACCATCCAAGTTGACAGACCGCGGTGGCTTGTTGTTGATAGACAACAATAAAGCTTTTAACTGTCATTATTTATGTAATTTATCTTTGTTTCATAGTGTAGTTTGTTTAATTTTTATTCCGTTTAGTCACAGGATTTCTCAATTTGCGGTACGTTTGCCCATCGGCTGTACAGCCAGACTTATTTGCGATTCCTTTTGCCTCATCCCTCTCAACCATATCAATCAATCAACAGGGATTTAACGTTTTTTAAAGTTATTTTCTTACTTTCTTATTAGTAACTGCAATGTGCAGCGTCTGGTTGTTCCTCATTACACACCACAGACCAGCAAATATTATTTATAAAACCTTGTCCGAGAGAGATTTACACAGTTATCGAGACGTCTGTTTGTTGGCACATGTGTTCCCAAGTCTCTACAGTCAGTCTGCATCAAGCAGACTCACTGATAATGTGTCTACATGTGTTCCTGAGTCTCTACAGTCAGTCTGCATCAAGCAGAATCACTGATAATGTGTCTACATGGGTTCCTGAGTCTCTCCAGTCATCAGACTCACTGATGATGTGTAAACAGCACCAAGACATGCTCTCTCCTGACACCAACCACGGCCCTCCCTGCTTCCACACTCTCAATTTAAGGGCTTTATTGGCATGGGAAACTTATGTTTACATTGCCAAAGCAATTGAAATAGATAATTTTAAAAAAATTAACAGTAAACATTACACTCACATTTCTTTTAAATGTTTAAATAGGGACATTACTAATGTCATATTATGTGTATATACAGTGTTGTAATGATGTGCAAATGGTTAAAGTACAAAAGGGGAAAATAAATAAGCATAAATATGGGTTGTATTTACAATGGTGTTTGTTCTTCACTGGTTGACCTTTTCCTGTGGCAACAGGTCACAAATCTTGCTGCTGTGATGGCACACTGTGGAATTTCACCCAGTAGATATGGGAGTTTATCAGGACTGAGTTTGTTTTCAAATTCTTTGTGTATCTGTAATCTGAGGGAAATATGTGTCTCTAATATGGTCTTACATTTGGCAGGAGGTTAGGAAGTGCAGCTCAGTTTCCACCTCATTTTGTGGGCAGTGAGCACATAGCCTGTCTTCTCTTGAGAGCCAGGTCTGCCTACGGCGGCCTTTCTCAATAGCAAGGCTATGCTCACTGAGTCTGTACATAGTCAAAGCTTTCCTTAAGTTTGGTTCAGTCACAGTGGCCAGGTTCATCTCTCTGTAGGTGATGTCTTTGTTATGGAAGGTTTGGGAATCGCTTCCTTTTATGTTGTTGTAGAATTTAACGACTTTGTTTTTCTAAGTGTGTTTGTGTTGAAGAGGGACCCTGTCTCACCCCACGACCCTGTCTCACCCCACGGCCCTGTCTCACCCCATGGCCCTGTGGAAAGAGATGTGTGTTCCCTATATAGTACACTACTATAGACCAGAGCCCTATTCCCTATATAGTACACTACTATAGACCAGAGCCCTATTCCCTATATAGTGCACTACTTTAGACCAGAGCCCTATTCCCTATATAGTGCACTACTTTAGACCAGAGCCCTATTCCCTATATAGCACACTACTATAGACCAGAGCCCTATTCCCTATATAGCACACTACTATAGACCAGGGCCCTATTCCCTATATAGGGTACTACTATAGACCAGAGCCCTATTCCCTACATAGTGCACTACTTTAGACCAGGGCCCTATTCCCTATATAGGGTACTACTATAGACCAGAGCCCTATTCCCTACATAGTGCACTACTTTAGACCAGGGCCCTATTCCCTATATAGTACACTACTATAGACCAGAGCCCTATTCCCTATATAGTGGTACTACTATAGACCAGAGCCCTATTCCCTATATAGTGGTACTACTATAGACCAGAGCCCTATTCCCTATATAGTGCACTACTATAGACCAGAGCCCTATTCCCTATATAGTGGTACTACTATAGACCAGAGCCATATTCCCTATATAGTGGTACTACTATAGACCAGAGCCCTATTCCCTATATAGTGGTACTACTATAGACCAGAGCCCTATTCCCTATATAGTGCACTACTATAGACCAGAGCCCTATTCCCTATATAGTGGTACTACTATAGACCAGAGCCCTATTCCCTATATAGTGGTACTACTATAGACCAGAGCCCTATTCCCTATATAGTGGTACTACTATAGACCAGGGCCCTATTCCCTATATAGTGGTACTACTGTAGACCAGAGCCCTATTCCCTATATAGTGGTACTACTGTAGACCAGAGCCCTATTCCCTATATAGTGCACTACTATAGACCAGAGCCCTATTCCCTATATAGTGGTACTACTATAGACCAGAGCCATATTCCCTATATAGTGGCACTACTATAGACCAGAGCCCTATTCCCTATCTAGTGGTACTACTTTAGACCAGAGCCCTATTCCCTATATAGTGCACTACTATAGACCAGAGCCCTATTCCCTATATAGTGGTACTACTATAGACCAGAGCCCTATTCCCTATATAGTGGCACTACTATAGACCAGAGCCCTATTCCCTATATAGTGGTACTACTATAGACCAGAGCCCTATTCCCTATATAGTGGTACTACTATAGACCAGGGTCCACAAGGCTACTGTTCTCTTGTATCTGTGTCTGTGTCACGTCGGAAAACAACAGGCCCTCCCTCCTCACCTCTCCTCCCTCCTCACCCCCTCTCTCTCCCCTCTCCTCCCTCCTCACCCCCTCTCTCTCCCCTCTCCTCCCTCCTCACCCCCTCTCTCTCCCCTCTCTTCCCTCCTCACCCCCTCTATCTCCCCTCTCCTCCCTCCTCACCCCCTCTCTCTCCCCTCTCCTCCCTCCTCACCCCCTCTATCTCCCCTCTCCTCCCTCCTCACCCCCTCTCTCTCCCCTCTCCTCCCTCCTCACCCCCTCTCTCTCCCCTCTCCTCCCTCCTCGCCCCCTCTCTCTCCCCTCTCCTCCCTCCCTCCCTCCTCGCCCCCTCTCTCTCCCCTCTCCTCCTTCCCTCCCTCCTCGCCCCCTCTCCTCCCTCCTCCCTCTCCTCCCTCCTCCCCTGTCCTGTGTTGTGTAGTGAGGGGAGTGCAGAAGGCTGTGAAGGGAGAAACAGTGATCTCATGGTTGAGTCCAGAGGACAGATCAGAGGTCACTTCCTGCTGCTGTCAGCATCCTGGAGAAACCCTCCTCACCTCCCTCCCTCTCTCCTCCCTCCCTCCTCACCTCTCACCTTCCCCTCTCTCTCCTTTTCTCCTCCCTCCTCACCTCCCTCCCTCTCTCCCCTCCCTCCTCACCTCTCACCTTCCCCCTCTCTCTCCTCCCTCCTCTCTCTCCCCCTCTCTCCCTCCTCTCTCCCTTCCCCCCCCTCTCTCCCACTCCTCTCCCTCCCCCTCTCTCCCTCGTTGTTTTTCCATGACGGGCCAGATATAGAGGGGAGAACAGAGGACAACACTGCAGGACAAGGTCAAACTCATCAGTCGTATCCAGGATTGTCTCACTATCTGCCAGACAGCAGTGTGTCTGTCACTTATAGCCAGTCTTGTGTTCCTCTGGTGTGGAAGAGGTATTGATTTGGAATCAGAGTTCTCCTCTGTCCTCCTCCAGGCTCAGGATGAGACACAGGCTGTGTCCCAAATGGCGCCCTACTCTCTCATTTCTCGTCTCTCTGCTCTCCTTTCTCGTCTCTCTGCTCTCCTTTCTCGTCTCTCTGCTCTCCTTTCTCGTCTCTCTGCTCTCCTTTCTCGTCTCTCTGCTCTCCTTTCTCGTCTCTCTGCTCTCCTTTCTCGTCTCTCTGCTCTCCTTTCTCGTCTCTCTGCTCTCCTTTCTCGTCTCTCTGCTCTCCTTTCTCGTCTCTCTGCTCTCCTTTCTCGTCTCTCTGCTCTCCTTTCTCGTCTCTCTACTGCTCTCCTTTCTCGTCTCTCTACTGCTCTCCTTTCTCGTCTCTCTGCTGCTCTCCTTTCTCGTCTCTCTGCTGCTCTCCTTTCTCGTCTCTCTGCTGCTCTCCTTTCTCGTCTCTCTGCTGCTCTCCTTTCTCGTCTCTCTGCTGCTCTCCTTTCTCGTCTCTCTGCTGCTCTCCTTTCTCGTCTCTCTGCTGCTCTCCTTTCTCGTCTCTCTGCTGCTCTCCTTTCTCGTCTCTCTGCTGCTCTCCTTTCTCGTCTCTCTGCTGCTCTCCTTGCTCGTCTCTACTACTCTCCTTGCTCGTCTCTCTGCTCTCCTTTCTCGTCTCTCTGCTGCTCTCCTTTCTCGTCTCTCTGCTGCTCTCCTTTCTCGTCTCTCTGCTGCTCTCCTTTCTCGTCTCTCTGCTGCTCTCCTTGCTCGTCTCTACTACTCTCCTTGCTCGTCTCTCTGCTCTCCTTTCTCGTCTCGCTATATAAGAATAGGGTGCCATTTGGCCTGAGCCACACAGTGATGAACAACCTCTGTGGGGATTCTCTCCTCCAATCAGCATCAGGGGGAAAGAGTTGTAGAGGTTCTGTTGTGACACAACAAGGGATGACAGGGTAGAGGGTCTGTTGTGACGTGACACAGCACGGGATGGCTGGGTAGAGGGTCTGTTGTGACGTGAAACAGCACGGGATGGCAGGGTAGAGGGTCTGTTGTGACGTGAAACAGCACGGGATGGCTGGGTAGAGGGTCTGTTGTGACGTGAAACAGCACGGGATGGCTGGGTAGAGGGTCTGTTGTGACGTGAAACAGCACGGGATGGCTGGGTAGAGGGTCTGTTGTGACGTGAAACACCACGGGATGGCTGGGTAGAGGGTCTGTTGTGACGTGAAACAGCACGGGATGACTGGGTAGAGGGTCTGTTGTGACGTGAAACAGCACGGGATGGCTGGGTAGAGGGTCTGTTGTGACGTGAAACAGCACGGGATGGCTGGGTAGAGGGTCTGTTGTGACGTGAAACAGCACGGGATGGCTGGGTAGAGGGTCTGTTGTGACGTGAAACAGCACGGGATGGCTGGGTAGAGGGTCTGTTGTGACGTGAAACAGCACGGGATGGCTGGGTAGAGGGTCTGTTGTGACGTGAAACAGCACGGGATGACAGGGTAGAGGGTCTGTTGTGACGTGAAACAGCACGGGATGGCTGGGTAGAGGGTCTGTTGTGACGTGAAACAGCACGGGATGGCTGGGTAGAGGGTCTGTTGTGACGTGAAACAGCACGGGATGGCTGGGTAGAGGGTCTGTTGTGACGTGAAACAGCACGGGATGGCTGGGTAGAGGGTCTGTTGTGACGTGAAACAGCACGGGATGACAGGGTAGAGGGTCTGTTGTGACGTGAAACAGCACAGGATGACAGGGTCTCAACACACACTTTCTTCATGCGTCTCATTCTCTTATCTCTCGCTCTCTCTACGCTCTATTACCCGGCGAAGTTAAAGCTTAGTGTTTCACTTCCTGACTCTCCCTCTCCTGTGTCCAACTGTGCTGGCAGCGTCTCTCCCGTCTTTTAAGAACAAGGTCATCCACTCCTAACTGACTCTGGAGCCAGACCAGAGGTTACTTCCTGTCTCTGTCTCCTCTTCTCTCTACAACACTGACTCTGGAGACCAGACCAGAGGTAGCTTCCTGTCTCTGTCTCCTCTCCTCAACACTAACTGACTCTGGAGCCAGACCAGACCAATGTGACCTGGACAATGTCACACCAGGTCACACCAGGTCACACCAGATCCACTTCGGTATTCAATGTTTGTCCAGGTCACACCAGATCCACTTCAATATTCAATGTTTGTCCAGGTCACACCAGATCCACTTTGGTATTCAATGTTTGTCCAGGTCACACTAGATCCACTTCGGTATTCAATGTTTGTCCAGATCACACCAGATCCACTTTGGTATTCAATGTTTGTCCAGATCACACCAGATCCACTTTGGTATTCAATGTTTGTCCAGGTCACACTAGATCCACTTCGGTATTCAATGTTTGTCCAGGTCACACCAGATCCACTTTGGTATTCAATGTTTGTCCAGGTCACACTAGATCCACTTCGGTATTCAATGTTTGTCCAGATCACACCAGATCCACTTCGGTATTCAATGTTTGTCCAGGTCACACTAGATCCACTTCGGTATTCAATGTTTGTCCAGATCACACCAGATCCACTTCGGTATTCAATGTTTGTCCAGGTCACACCAGATCCACTTTGGTATTCAATGTTTGTCCAGGTCACACCAGATCCACTTCGGTATTCAATGTTTGTCCAGGTCACACCAGATCCACTTTGGTATTCAATGTTTGTCCAGGTCACACCAGATCCACTTCAATATTCAATGTTTGTCCAGGTCACACCAGATCCACTTTGGTATTCAATGTTTGTCCAGGTCACACCAGATCCACTTCGGTATTCAATGTTTGTCCAGATCACACCAGATCCACTTCGGTATTCAATGTTTGTCCAGATCACACCAGATCCACTTCGGTATTCAATGTTTGTCCAGATCACACCAGATCCACTTCGGTATTCAATGTTTGTCCAGGTCACACCAGATCCACTTCGGTATTCAATGTTTGTCCAGGTCACACCAGATCCACTTCGGTATTCAATGTTTGTCCAGGTCCCACCAGATCCACTTTGGTATTCAATGTTTGTCCAGGTCACACCAGATCCACTTTGGTATTCAATGTTTGTCCAGGTCACACCAGATCCACTTTGGTATTCAATGTTTGTCCAGATCACACCAGATCCACTTCGGTATTCAATGTTTGTCCAGATCACACCAGATCCACTTCGGTATTCAATGTTTGTTCAGGTCACACCAGATCCACTTCGGTATTCAATGTTTGTCCAGGTCACACCAGATCCACTTCGGTATTCAATGTTTGTCCAGATCACACCAGATCCACTTCGGTATTCAATGTTTGTCCAGATCACACCAGATCCACTTCGGTATTCAATGTTTGTCCAGATCACACCAGATCCACTTCGGTATTCAATGTTTGTCCAGGTCACACCAGATCCACTTCGGTATTCAATGTTTGTCCAGGTCCCACCAGATCCACTTTGGTATTCAATGTTTGTCCAGGTCACACCAGATCCACTTTGGTATTCAATGTTTGTCCAGGTCACACCAGATCCACTTTGGTATTCAATGTTTGTCCAGATCACACCAGATCCACTTCGGTATTCAATGTTTGTCCAGATCACACCAGATCCACTTCGGTATTCAATGTTTGTCCAGGTCACACCAGATCCACTTCGGTATTCAATGTTTGTCCAGGTCACACCAGATCCACTTCGGTATTCAATGTTTGTCCAGGTCACACCAGATCCACTTCGGTATTCAATGTTTGTCCAGGTCACACCAGATCCACTTCGGTATTCAATGTTTGTCCAGATCACACCAGATCCACTTCGGTATTCAATGTTTGTCCAGGTCACACCAGATCCACTTCGGTATTCAATGTTTGTCCAGGTCACACCAGATCCACTTTGGTATTCAATGTTTGTCCAGGTCGCACCAGATCCACTTTGGTATTCAATGTTTGTCCAGGTCGCACCAGATCCACTTTGGTATTCAATGTTTGTCCAGGTCGCACCAGATCCACTTCGGTATTCAATGTTTGTCCAGGTCGCACCAGATCCACTTTGGTATTCAATGTTTGTCCAGGTCGCACCAGATCCACTTTGGTATTCAATGTTTGTCCAGGTCGCACCAGATCCACTTTGGTATTCAATGTTTGTCCAGGTCGCACCAGATCCACTTTGGTATTCAATGTTTGTCCAGGTCGCACCAGATCCACTTCGGTATTCAATGTTTGTCCAGGTCGCACCAGATCCACTTCAATATTCAATGTTTGTCCAGGTCGCACCAGATCCACTTTGGTATTCAATGTTTGTCCAGGTCACATCAGATCCACTTCGGTATTCAATGTTTGTCCAGATCACACCAGATCCACATCGGTATTCAATGTTTGTCCAGGTCACACCAGATCCACATCGGTATTCAATGTTTGTCCAGGTCACACCAGATCCACTTTGGTATTCAATGTTTGTCCAGGTCACACCAGATCCACTTTGGTATTCAATGTTTGTCCAGGTCACACCAGATCCACTTTGGTATTCAATGTTTGTCCAGGTCCCCAGGGTGTCGGGTGGTGGGTGTTGTTCATGAGAGCAGTCAGGTGATGGGTGAGCCGTGGTGACTGATGACCAGCCTGTGTGTGTGTGTGTGTGTGTGAGTGACTATCCTCAGTAGCCTGAGTCTCTGTCAGGCGGAGAAGTCGTTGATGATGAGTAGGAGGTTTCCTGGAAGCAGCGTCCGCTTGGCTGGAGGTTTCAGATTCTGCTGAAGTGTCTGTTTGCTCAGCCTCCCAGGTAGATGTGATATGCTGGCTGCATTCTGGGAGATGTTTAGCAGCGCTGTCAGATTTTGTGTGTTGGAGGGCTCCCGAGCGGTCTAAGACACACTGCGTCTCAGTGCTAGAGGCGTCACTACAGACACTCTGGTTCGAATCCAGGCGGAATCACAAACGGCTGTGATCGGGAGTCCCGTAGGGGCGGCGCATAATTGGCCCAGTGTCGTCCGGGTTTGGCCGGGGTAGGCCGTCTATTGTAAATGTAATCATTTGTTCTTAACTGACTTGCCTAGTTTAATAAAGGTTCAATAAAAAAAATACAAAAATCAGGATCAGGAAATGAAGTGGTATTTCAGTTCCCTGTCGTTCTGTCTGTAGAAACTAGACTCGTCTGAGAGGAACCAAGGCTTCAGATTCAGCATTTATGGTTTCAGCTTTAAGGGTTCAGGAGATTTTTGTTTGAATAATCTACACACAGAAATACAAGTTATTTAAACCAAAATGCGACCGTGACTTTTGATGTCACGTTATTTGTCAACGATAAGGAATTTCCAAAATGGAAGCAAACAAAGTCAGACAGCGCTTCTGTAGATTTAAGTTCCACTGAATTGAATCTCGCTGTAATGAAATGGAGGGATGTTTCTCTGAATGAGCAGTTAAACTGAGTGGCCATTTTGTGTCAGAAGCTGCTTCCCTCCATTAGAGAAGAACCCGGTCTGTCTCCAAAATGGTGGCCCTATTGCCTATATAGTGCACCAGTGAAACTATATGGAATGGAAACAACTGAGCCTATGGGCTCTGGTCAAAAGTAGTGCACAATATACAGGAAGTATTCACACTCCTTGACTTCTTCAACATGTTGTTGTAGAAGTGGGATTAAAATGGATTCAGTTGTCATTTTTTCGTCAACGACCTACACAAAATACACTGTCCAAGTGCTTTACAAATTCTAACATTTGTAAAGCACTTCTATATCTTGATTAGATAATTATTCAACCCCCTGAGTCAATACATGTTAGAATCAATCACATTTGGCAGTGATTACAGCTGTGAGTCTTTCTGGGTAAGTCTCTAAGAACTTTCCACATCTGAATTGTGCAATATTTGCCAATTTTTTATTATTTTTAAAATTCTTCAAGCTCTGTCAAGTTGGTTGTTGATCATTGCTAGACAGCCATTTTCAGGTCTTGCCATTAGATTTTCAAGCAGATTTAAGTGAAAACTAACTCGGCCACTCAGGAACATTCACTGTCTTCTTGGTGAGCAACTCCAGTGTAGATTTGGCCTTGTGTTTTAGGTTATTGTCCTGCTGGAAGGTGAATTCATGTCCCAGTGTCTGGTGGAAAGCAGACTGAACCAGGCTTTCCTCTAGGATTTTGCCTGTGCTTAGCCATAACATGATGCAGCCACCACTTTCCTTGAAAATATGGAGATTATTACTCAGTAATGTATTGGATTTGCCCCAAACATAACACTTTGTATTCAGGACAAAAAGGTAATTGCTTAGCCAATTATTTTTGCAGTTTTACTTTAGTGCCTTGTTGTAAACAGGCTGCATGTTTTTAGAATATTTTTTATTCTGTACAGACGTCTTTCTTTTCACTCTGTCATTTAGGTTAGTATTGTGGAGTCACTACAATGTTGTTGATCCATCCTCAGTTTTCTCCTATCACAGCCATTAAACTCTATAACTGTTTTAAAGTCACCATTGGCTTCGTGGTGAAATCCCTGAGCAGTTTCCTTCCTCTTCGGCAACTGAGTTAAGAAGGACGCCTGTATCGTTGTAGTGACTGGGTGTATTGATACACCAGCCATAGTTTAGTAACTTCACCATGCTCTAACGGATATTCAATGTCTGCTTTTTAACATTTTTACCCATCTACCAATGGGTGCCCTTCTTTGCAACGCAAAACCTCCCAAGTCTTTGTGTTTAAATCTGTGTTTGAAATGCACTCCTCGACTGAGGGACCTCACAGATAGTTGTACGTGTGGGGTACAGAGATGAGGTAGTCATTCATGAATCATGCTAAACACTTTTTATTGAACACAGAGTGAATCCATACAACTTATAATGTGACTTGTTCAGCACATTTTGACTCCTGAACTAATTTAGTCTTGCCATAACAAAGGGCGGTTGAGTACTTATTGACTCAATACATTTCAGCTTTTCATTATGAATGAAATTAGTAAATAATTCTAAAAACAGAATTCCACTTTGGTATTGTGGAGTATCGTGTGTGTGTGTGTAGATCAGTGACCCCAAAAAATGTCAATGTAATCAATTTAAATGTCTGTAACACGACAACATGTGTAATAAGACGAGGGGTGTGAGTACTTCCTGTATGGGTGCCATTTAGGATGGAAAGCCTGAGATTAAACATCATCTCCATTACATCTCCCTGAGGACAAGCCAATAGCCGCGTAGACATATTACAGTAGACCCTTTCTCTTTGAGTTGACTGTAAATCAGGAGTGGCCCTGTCCCGTCCTCCTCCTGCTCTGCTAACTGTGATAGGACCGTTCCAGGGGGTTTTAAGGTCTGACCTCTGTGTTTTCTTCCAGGGTGTTTTAAGGTCTGACCTCTGACCTCTGTGTTTTCTTCCAGGGTGTTTTAAGGTCTGACCTCTGACCTGTGTTTTCTTCCAGGGTGTTTTAAGGTCTGACCTCTGTGTTTTCTTCCAGGGTGTTTTAAGGTCTGACCTCTGACCTGTGTTTTCTTCCAGGGTGTTTTAAGGTCTGACCTCTGTGTTTTCTTCCAGGGTGTTTTAAGGACGACCTCTGTGTTTTCTTCCAGGGTGTTTTAAGGTCTGACCTCTGACCTGTGTTTTCTTCCAGGGTGTTTTAAGGTCTGACCTCTGACCTGTGTTTTCTTCCAGGGTGTTTTAAGGTCTGACCTCTGTGTTTTCTTCCAGGGTGTTTTAAGGTCTGACCTCTGACCTCTGTGTTTTCTTCCAGGGTGTTTTAAGGACGACCTCTGACCTCTGTGTTTTCTTCCAGGGTGTTTTAAGGACGACCTCTGACCTCTGTGTTTTCTTCCAGGGTGTTTTAAGGACGACCGCATCGTGTTCTGGACATGGATGTTCTCCACGTACTTCATGGAGAAGCTGTCGCCGCGGGAACAGGACGACATGTTATTTTACGTCCGCAGGAAGCTGTCATACGTCAGCCCCGACCAATCAGAAGGAAAGAAGGTGAGCGAGCGAGAGGAGTGAGTGTGTGTGTGTGAAAGACAGTGAGTATAGTATGTTATAGTGTTCCGTATGGTTGGAGTGTTCCGTATGGTTGGAGCGTTCCGTATGGTTGGAGCGTTCCGTATGGTTGGAGCGTTCCGTATGGTTGGAGCGTTCCGTATGGTTGGAGCGTTCCGTATGGTTGGAGCGTTCCGTATGGTTGGAGCGTTCCGTATGGTTGGAGCGTTCCGTATGGTTGGAGCGTTCCGTATGGTTGGATATTCTAAGACCTGTATTAGTGATGACCGCTAACCAGTCTGGATATTCTAAGACCTGTATTAGTGATGACCGCTAACCAGCCTGTGGAATGTATTAGTAATGATTAGTAATGATTTATAATTAGAGCCCAGGGTATTGTGATGTCATTACAGGCCAGGGTATTGTGATGTCATTACAGGCCAGGGTATTGTGATGTCATTACAGGCCAGGGTATTGTGATGTCATTACAGGCCAGGGTATTGTGATGTCATTACAGGCCAGGGTATTGTGATGTCATTACAGGCCAGGGTATTGTGATGTCATTACAGGCCAGGGTATTGTGATGTCATTACAGGCCAGGGTATTGTGATGTCATTACAGGCCAGGGTATTGTGATGTCATTACAGGCCAGGGTATTGTGATGTCATTACAGGCCAGGGTTTTGTGATGTCATTACAGGCCAGGGTATTGTGTGCAGATGGATTCAATAGATTTTTTTCCCTCTCTCATCCATTTTGAATTCAGGCTGTAACACAACAACGTGGAATAAGTCCAGGGGTATGAATACTTTCTGACGGCCCTGTATATGATATCTATATGGGCTGCATGACAATAGGCTGTTGATGATTTGAGCCGGGCGGCAGGTAGCCTAGTGGTTAGAGCACTGGGCCAGTAACCGTAACAACCGTTCAGTTGTGTTAGGCTTTGAAACAACATCCACAACGACCATAACGACCATGTTTTACACTGTTTCAACCTGCTGTTGAACTTCTTTCTTCAAATGGATTAATATGACAGTGAGGGGAGTTTTTTTGAAAGTACAATACTGTTTTGATGATAAGTGTTTGATGTGATTTTAGATTTCATTTGCATTGATGTCAAAGTTAGAGGGACAATGGAGCCCTGAGTACCAGGCCATTAGGACCTGATGGAGGGACAATGGAGCCCTGAGTACCAGGCCATTAGGACCTGATGGTGGGACAATGGAGCCCTGAGTACCAGGCCATTAGGACCTGATGGAGGGACAATGGAGCCCTGGGTACCAGGCCATTAGGACCTGATGGAGGGACAATAGAGCCCTGAGTACCAGGCCATTAGGACCTGATGGAGGGACAATAGAGCCCTGAGTACCAGGCCATTAGGACCTGATGGAGGGACAATAGAGCCCTGAGTACCAGGCCACTAGGACCTGATGGAGGGACAATAGAGCCCTGAGTACCAGGCCATTAGGACCTGATGGAGGGACAATGGAGACCTGAGTACCAGGCCATTAGGACCTGATGGAGGGACAATGGAGCCCTGAGTACCAGCATACTGCATTAGGACCTGATTGATGGTGTGTAGTCAGGTGGGTTCTACCAAGGACCAGACCGTCCCTGATTGATGGTGTGTAGTCCGTTTGGTTCTACCAAGGACCAGGCCGTCCCTGATTGATGGTGTGTAGTCAGTTTGGTTCTACCAAGGACCAGGCCGTCCCTGATTGATGGTGTGTAGTCAGTTTGGTTCTACCAAGAACCAGGCCGTCCCTGATTTGATGGTGTGTAGTCAGGTGGGTTCTACCAACATGTCCAGAGTTCATTTAAGGAGATGAAGTTGACTCAGCAGAATGTGACTGTGGTCTTGACTCATGACTGCTGATGTGGTGGTAATATGGGCACCACAACAACAGCCCCGAGCCACGAATACCAATATAGGACGAGTCAACAACATGATTTGGGATTAACAACATGATTTGGGATTAACAACATGATTTGGGTTTAACAACATGATTTGGGTTTAACAACATGATTTGGGTTTAACAACATGATTTGGGTTTAACAACATGATTTGGGTTTAACAGAATATGAGCTTTGAAAAGGAACATTTTCACGGGACAGTTACTTTTTGGTTTTATAGAACAACTGACTGAGATCAATGTTACACTGTCTAAAAAATGTAAACATGCAAATGTCTTCTAATCTAGCATTTTTAAAGGGAGCAATCTGCAGTTCAAATAACCATGTTTAACTAAAGGACCTTTGTGAAGGACCCTTCACAGGTTCACAGGCCTAATCTTCATGGATATGGCTTTCACAGAGTAGAAGGTCTTCCATCCTATCCAGTTGAGTCCCATCTGTGAGTTCAGTCCCCATGTATAAAGACCGTTGGGGTTTGACAAGTAACAATTTTTGAACCAATAACCTGCGACTACGTCGACTGCACAGTTGTTCTCATGGGTGTCCTGGTCTCGGTCGAAGGTGGAGAACTTCATACCGCTGTGATAGGTGAGAGAGTCCCCTTTGGTTCAAGTAGGAAACACAGGTCAGGTGATAAGGTACCTGTTTACCACATAGGCTACTGCCCAGAGCCCTGGTCACAATCAGTCTACTATGTCTCAATGTGATCTAGGACCAGGTCTCTCCCTCCCGTCCTTTCTATGTAATAATCATGATCTCTAACTGACCCCAGATCAGCTCTAACATGATGTATCTGTACGGTCTCCCCCTGTCCTTTCTATGTAATAATCATGATCTCTAACTGATCCCAGATCAGCTCTAACATGATGTATCTGTACGGTCTCCCCCTGTCCTTTCTATGTAATAATCATGATCTCTAACTGATCCCAGATCAGCTCTAACATGATGTATCTATACGGTCTCCCCCCTGTCCTTTCTATGTAATAATCATGATCTCTAATTAACTGATCCCAGATCAGCTCTAACATGATGTATCTATACGGGCCCCCCTCAGGGGGGTTGTATTCACTAGGAATCAAACGGAACCGAATGAGGGAACCTAGCGGAACAGATGTTAAACTGTTCTCACCTGAACTCTGGACTAATGAATGCAGCCCAGATGTTAAACTGTTCTCACCTGAACTCTGGACTAATGAACACAGCCCAGATGTTAAACTGTTCTCACCTGAACTCTGGACTAATGAATACAGCCCAGATGTTAAACTGTTCTCACCTGAACTCTGGACTAATGAATACAGCCCAGATGTTAAACTGTTCTCACCTGAACTCTGGACTAATGAATGCAGCCCAGATGTTAAACTGTTCTCACCTGAACTCTGGACTAATGAATACAGCCCAGATGTTAAACTGTTCTCACCTGAACTCTGGACTAATGAATACAGCCCAGATGTTAAACTGTTCTCACCTGAACTCTGGACTAATGAATGCAGCCCAGATGTTAAACTGTTCTCACCTGAACTCTGGACTAATGAATACAGGCCAGATGTTAAACTGTTCTCACCTGCTCCTCCATCTTTAAAGCCAGTAACCTGTAGTTTGTAGCCGTCCAGTTCAGGATCTGTGACTTCGGGAGAGATGGCGAAGGAGGAGTAGAAAGCGTAGGCTTTCTGTCCTTCAAAGTCCTCCATGTCCACCCTCAACTCGTAGGTCTTTTTCAGGGTCAGGAGGTAGATGGTGTCCAGACCTGCATCGAACAGACGAGAGGTGAACCTTTTATTAGAGCAGAGATATTCAACTCTGACCCCTTACCAGGTTCAGAGGCTGCTGGTCCAAGTCTAAACCAGTCCTCTTCTACCTGGTATTTCATATCACCCACCTGGTGTCCCAGGTCTAAACCAGTCCTCTTCTACCTGGTAATTCATATCACCCACCTGGTGTCCCAGGTCTAAACCAGGCCTCTTCTACCTGGTAATTCATATCACCCACCTGGTGTCTCAGGTCTAAACCAGTCCTCTTCTACCTGGTAATTCATATCACCCACCTGGTGTCCCAGGTCTAAACCAGTCCTCTTCTACCTGGTAATTCATATCACCCACCTGGTGTCCCAGGTCTAAACCAGTCTTCTTCTACCTGGTTAATTCATATCACCCACCTGGTGTCCCAGGTCTAAACCAGTCCTCTTCTACCTGGTAATTCATATCACCTACCTGGTGTCCCAGGTCTAAACCAGTCCTCTTCTACCTGGTAATTCATATCACCCACCTGGTGTCCCAGGTCTAAACCAGTCCTCTTCTACCTGGTAATTCATATCACCCACCTGGTGTCCCAGGTCTAAACCAGGCCTCTTCTACCTGGTAATTCATATCACCCACCTGGTGTCTCAGGTCTAAACCAGTCCTCTTCTACCTGGTAATTCATATCACCCACCTGGTGTCCCAGGTCTAAACCAGTCCTCTTCTACCTGGTAATTCATATCACCCACCTGGTGTCCCAGGTCTAAACCAGTCTTCTTCTACCTGGTTAATTCATATCACCCACCTGGTGTCCCAGGTCTAAACCAGTCCTCTTCTACCTGGTAATTCATATCACCTACCTGGTGTCCCAGGTCTAAACCAGTCCTCTTCTACCTGGTAATTCATATCACCCACCTGGTGTCCCAGGTCTAAACCAGTCCTCTTCTACCTGGTAATTCATATCACCCACCTGGTGTCCCAGGTCTAAACCAGTCCTCTTCTACCTGGTAATTCATATCACCCACCTGGTGTCCCAGGTCTAAACCAGTCCCTGATGAAGAGGAACAATGTGAAAAATGTAGAGGCGCTGGCGTCGAGGTCGAGTGTTGAGTTTAAAAGGATCTCTATTTCTATCATACAGAAAGTGATGTCTTCGGTCAGCACAGAAAGTAATGTGTCAGAAAGCTTACTTCATTTTTTTGTATATACTGTACCAGTCAAAAGTTTGGTACTGTTGGAAAATATATTCCAGTTGAAGCTGGTTGAGAGAATGCCAAGCGTGTACAAAGCTGTCATCAAGGCAAAATGATGGCTACTTTGAAGAATCTCAAATATAAAAAAATATTTTGATTTAACACGTGTTTTGGTTACTACATGATTCCATATGTGTTATTTCATAGTTTTGATGTCTTCACTATTATTCTACAATGTAGAAAATAGTAAAAAAAAATAAAGAAAAACCCTGGAATGAGGAGGTGTGTCCAAACTTTTGACTGGAACTGAATATGTTATTGTACATGTATTTTTTAACTGCTTTGGGGTAGTGTGGGAGGTTGCATTGTGGGAGGTTGCATTGTGGGAGGTTGCATTGTGGGAGGTTGCATTGTGGGAGGTTGCTTTTCTAGACGCACTGGTTTTACACACCGACTAAAGGGGATTGGGTCTTGTTGGGATTGGGTCTTGTTGGGATTGGGTCTTGTTGGGATTGGGTCTTGTTGGGATTGGGTCTTGTTGGGATTGGGTCTTGTTGGGATTGGGTCTTGTTGGGATTGGGTCTTGTTGGGATTGGGTCTTGTTGGGATTGGGTCTTGTTGGGATTGGGTCTTGTTGGGATTGGGTCCTGTTGTGATGTGGTCCCGTGATTGGTCTTTTTGTGGATTGGTCCTGCCTAACTACTGACTGTCACAACAACCTCACGAATAGAGAAGTCAATTTAACAAACCAATGATTCATTTTATATTATCCAGGTTTTTTCATGGATGATCTGTCCTTGAAAAGGCTTCCTGATGTAAGACCTTACCCAGCCAGTACTCTCCTGCTGCATGTCCAAAGCCGTTCTTGTACTGGTCCCATCCTCTGTAGAAGTTCACTGTTCCATCCATCCTCCTCTGAAACACCTGGAAGGAGGGGAAGGGAGGGGGGGGGGGGGGTGACAGAGAGGAGAAATTGTAAGCATCTAGGCCATGTCGTCAAGTACTGACTCAGGAGAATTCAGTACCAACGGTTGATCTGACCTGTAATCTGGCAGAATATTGTTGTTTTAAAATGCTTCAAGATCAGTGTATGTCGATGTAGCATGTTTTTGTTGATGCTGACTAGTTTGTAAGGTGTTGTTGTGACTAATTTATTCGGCTAACAATTAAACATATTTAGTGGGATTAAATAAATCAATCAGATTCATGAAAGTAAAGTCACAATAGTGTTGAGGCTGACTCTAGTCTGGTCTGGAGGGGTTGAGGCTGACTAGTATGGTCTGGAGGGCTTGAGGCCGACTCTAGTATGGTCTGGAGGGGTCGAGGCCGACTAGTCTGGTCTGGAGGGGTCGAGGCCGACTAGTCTGGTCTGGAGGGGTCGAGGCCGACTCTAGTCTGGTCTGGAGGGGTCGAGGCCGACTCTAGTCTGGTCTGGAGGGGTCGAGGCCGACTCTAGTCTGGTCTGGAGGGGTCGAGGCCGACTCTAGTCTGGTCTGGAGGGGTCGAGGCCGACTCTAGTCTGGTCTGGAGGGGTCGAGGCCGACTCTAGTCTGGTCTGGAGGGGTCGAGGCCGACTCTAGTCTGGTCTGGAGGGGTCGAGGCCGACTCTAGTCTGGTCTGGAGGGGTCGAGGCCGACTCTAGTCTGGTCTGGAGGGGTCGAGGCCGACTCTAGTCTGGTCTGGAGGGGTCGAGGCCGACTCTAGTCTGGTCTGGAGGGGTCGAGGCCGACTCTAGTCTGGTCTGGAGGGGTCGAGGCCGACTCTGGTCTGGTCTGGAGGGGTCGAGGCCGACTCTGGTCTGGTCTGGAGGGGTCGAGGCCGACTCTGGTCTGGTCTGGAGGGGTCGAGGCCGACTCTGGTCTGGTCTGGAGGGGTCGAGGCCGACTCTAGTCTGGTCTGGAGGGCTTGAGGCCGACTCTAGTCTGGTTATGTACTCTGTTAAATAGTTTCCTTCTCGGTCGCCTACTCACAGTCCATTTCCCTCCGTCGGTGTCCATATCACAGTAGACGTATCGAGGCGAGTTGGGTCCAGCAGGGTAGATCCTGTAGACACCACTGGTCTTGGCTCCGTCGTTGTAGATGTCAGCACAGTCCAGAGGCTGGAACATTAACCCTTTAGACTGAACAGCTACCGACAGCAGCAACACATGGACGAACCTCAGGGCCTGAAACACGGGGTATCACAGAGAGACTTTTACATTTTAGATTATTTTAATGTCATTCTACGTGTGAAACGTAGATAATTTTCTGCTCAATATATTGAAGTTATATGTCTGTTTACATATAAACAGTCTGTAGTGGTAAAATTCTGCCGTGGTAAAATGTAGCTTACAACTTACATGCATTGTTGGAACGGTAAGCAGTCCTGTTGGAACGGTAAACAGTCTTTATCCTGTTGGTTTTCAGCCGGACGAACAAATAATGTGATTGTGACTCTCATCCATCCTTTTGTGTACTTTTTAGAAGGAGTGGGTTGATCATGATTGGCTGATTTTATTATCAGGGAAGCAAACATGATTTCACAATATGGACATTTCCACTTCTGTAGTTTCCTGGACTCTGTCTGTTTAAACACAGTGTTTCTTCTATCCGTATCGCCAGGTTGTCTCCATGATTCACCATAACATGCGTGTACTCTACCTTTCTGCTCATATTTTGTCAGGTTCCCTATCGCGGTCCGTTTCCCTCCCGTCAGGTTCCCTATCGCGGTCCGTTTCCCTCCCGTCAGGTTCCCTATCGCGGTCCGTTTCCCTCCGTCAGGTTCCCTATCGCGGTCCGTTTCCCTCCCGTCAGGTTCCCTATCGCGGGCAGGTTCCCTATCGCGGTCCGTTTCCCTCCGTCAGGTTCCCTATCGCGGTCCGTTTCCCTCCCGTCAGGTTCCCTATCGCGGTCCGTTTCCCTCCCGTCAGGTTCCCTATCGCGGTCCGTTTCCCTCCCGTCAGGTTCCCTATCGCGGTCCGTTTCCCTCCCGTCAGGTTCCCTATCGCGGTCCGTTTCCCTCCCGTCAGGTTCCCTATCGCGGTCCGTTTCCCTCCCGTCAGGTTCCCTATCGCGGTCCGTTTCCCTCCGTCAGGTTCCCTATCGCGGTCCGTTTCCCTCCCGTCAGGTTCCCTATCGCGGTCCGTTTCCCTCCCGCGGTCCGTTTCCCTCCCGTCAGGTTCCCTATCGCGGTCCGTTTCCCTCCCGTCAGGTGCCCAGTCCGTTAGTCTCGAAAAAGACAAGTTCTTATTTAGGCTGTTCTCGGGCAGAACGACAGATTTTTAACTTGTCAAGATCGGGGATTCGATCAAGTCCAACGCTCTAACCGCTAGGCTACGCTGCCGCCCCTTTTCTGTTCTTGACTCGTTAGATAGCTGGCTAGACTAACTTACCCCAAACAAATTGTAGATGACATGGCTAATTGAGTGACTCAGTTATAATTAAGTTATAATTATAGAATATTAAATATTTATGGGGCACCACTTGCATGTTCTCAGTCAGGTAGTCCTTACACACCATAGAGAATGATAGAGGTATCTAGTGGCCAGAAGGCGGTATTAAGGCCTTACACACCATAGAGAAGGATAGAGGTATCTAGTGGCCAGAAGGCGGTATTAAGTCCTTAATGCTGTGTTGAGTTGGAATACAGTGTTCCTCTAGTGATGGGCAGTGTTGTGTATTTCAGGTGGAATAAATCAGTGTAATTGTATATCTGTATATTCCAGATAGATGTGGAATATGATTCTATAATGTGTCTGTATATTCCAGGTAGAGGTGGAATATGATTCTATAATGTGTCTGTATATTCCAGGTAGAATATGATTCTATAATGTGTCTGTATATTCCAGGTGGAGGTGGAATATGATTCTATAATGTGTCTGTATATTCCAGGTAGAGGTGGAATATGATTCTATAATGTGTCTGTATATTCCAGGTGGAATATGATTCTATAATGTGTCTGTATATTCCAGGTGGAATATGATTCTATAATGTGTCTGTATATTCCAGGTGGAATATGATTCTATAATGTGTCTGTATATTCCAGGTAGATGTGGAATATGATTCTATAATGTGTCTGTATATTCCAGATAGATGTGGAATATGATTCTATAATGTGTCTGTATATTCCAGGTAGATGTGAAATATGATTCTATAATGTGTCTGTATATTCCAGATAGATGTGGAATATGATTCTATAATGTGTCTGTATATTCCAGGTAGAGGTGGAATATGATTCTATAATGTGTCTGTATATTCCAGGTAGAGGTGGAATATGATTCTACAATGTGTCTGTATATTCCAGATAGATGTGGAATATGATTCTATAATGTGTCTGTATATTCCAGGTAGAGGTGGAATATGATTCTATAATGTGTCTGTATATTCCAGGTGGAATATGATTCTATAATGTGTCTGTATATTCCAGGTGGAATATGATTCTATAATGTGTCTGTATATTCCAGGTGGAATATGATTCTATAATGTGTCTGTATATTCCAGGTAGAATATGATTCTATAATGTGTCTGTGTATTCCAGGTGGAATATGATTCTATAATGTGTCTGTATATTCCAGGTAGATGTGAAATATGATTCTATAATGTGTCTGTATATTCCAGGTAGAGGTGGAATATGATTCTATAATGTGTCTGTATATTCCAGGTAGATGTGGAATATGATTCTATAATGTGTCTGTATATTCCAGGTAGAATATGATTCTATAATGTGTCTGTATATTCCAGGTAGAATATGATTCTATAATGTGTCTGTATATTCCAGGTAGATGTGGAATATGATTATATAATGTGTCTGTATATTCCAGGTAGAGGTGGAATATGATTCTATAATGTGTCTGTATATTCCAGGTAGAGGTGGAATATGATTCTATAATGTGTCTGTATATTCCAGGTAGATGTGGAATATGATTCTATAATGTGTCTGTATATTCCAGGTGGAATATGATTCTATAATGTGTCTGTATATTCCAGGTGGAATATGATTCTATAATGTGTCTGTATATTCCAGGTGGAATATGATTCTATAATATGTCTGTATATTCCAGGTGGAATATGATTCTATAATGTGTCTGTATATTCCAGGTAGAATATGATTCTATAATGTGTCTGTATATTCCAGGTAGATGTGAAATATGATTCTATAATGTCTCTGTATATTCCAGGTAGAATATGATTCTATAATGTGTCTGTATATTCCAGATAGATGTGGAATATGATTCTATAATGTGTCTGTATATTCCAGGTAGAGGTGGAATATGATTCTATAATGTGTCTGTATATTCCAGGTGGAATATGATTCTATAATGTGTCTGTATATTCCAGGTGGAATATGATTCTATAATGTGTCTGTATATTCCAGGTAGATGTGAAATATGATTCTATAATGTGTCTGTATATTCCAGGTGGAATATGATTCTATAATGTGTCTGTATATTCCAGGTAGATGTGGAATATGATTCTATAATGTGTCTGTATATTCCAGGTGGAATATGATTCTATAATGTGTCTGTATATTCCAGGTGGAGTTGGAATATGATTCTATAATGTGTCTGTATATTCCAGGTAGATGTGAAATATGATTCTATAATGTGTCTGTATATTCCAGGTAGAATATGATTCTATAATGTGCCTGTATATTCCAGGTAGAGGTGGAATATGATTCTATAATGTGTCTGTATATTCCAGGTAGAATATGATTCTATAATGTGTCTGTATATTCCAGGTAGATGTGGAATATGATTATATAATGTGTCTGTACATTCCAGGTAGAGGTGGAATATGATTCTATAATGTGTCTGTATATTCCAGGTAGAGGTGGAATATGATTCTATAATGTGTCTGTATATTCCAGGTAGATGTGGAATATGATTCTATAATGTGTCTGTATATTCCAGGTGGAATATGATTCTATAATGTGTCTGTATATTCCAGGTAGAATATGATTCTATAATGTGTCTGTATATTCCAGGTAGATGTGGAATATGATTATATAATGTGTCTGTATATTCCAGGTAGAGGTGGAATATGATTCTATAATGTGTCTGTATATTCCAGGTAGAGGTGGAATATGATTCTATAATGTGTCTGTATATTCCAGGTAGATGTGGAATATGATTCTATAATGTGTCTGTATATTCCAGGTGGAATATGATTCTATAATGTGTCTGTATATTCCAGGTGGAATATGATTCTATAATGTGTCTGTATATTCCAGGTGGAATATGATTCTATAATGTGTCTGTATATTCCAGGTGGAATATGATTCTATAATGTGTCTGTATATTCCAGGTAGAATATGATTCTATAATGTGTCTGTATATTCCAGGTAGATGTGAAATATGATTCTATAATGTCTCTGTATATTCCAGGTAGAATATGATTCTATAATGTGTCTGTATATTCCAGATAGATGTGGAATATGATTCTATAATGTGTCTGTATATTCCAGGTAGAGGTGGAATATGATTCTATAATGTGTCTGTATATTCCAGGTGGAATATGATTCTATAATGTGTCTGTATATTCCAGGTGGAATATGATTCTATAATGTGTCTGTATATTCCAGGTAGATGTGAAATATGATTCTATAATGTGTCTGTATATTCCAGGTGGAATATGATTCTATAATGTGTCTGTATATTCCAGGTAGATGTGGAATATGATTCTATAATGTGTCTGTATATTCCAGGTGGAATATGATTCTATAATGTGTCTGTATATTCCAGGTGGAGTTGGAATATGATTCTATAATGTGTCTGTATATTCCAGGTAGATGTGAAATATGATTCTATAATGTGTCTGTATATTCCAGGTAGAATATGATTCTATAATGTGCCTGTATATTCCAGGTAGAGGTGGAATATGATTCTATAATGTGTCTGTATATTCCAGGTAGAATATGATTCTATAATGTGTCTGTATATTCCAGGTAGATGTGGAATATGATTATATAATGTGTCTGTATATTCCAGGTGGAATATGATTCTATAATGTGTCTGTATATTCCAGGTGGAATATGATTCTATAATGTGTCTGTATATTCCAGGTAGATGTGAAATATGATTCTATAATGTGTCTGTATATTCCAGGTAGAATATGATTCTATAATGTGCCTGTATATTCCAGGTAGAGGTGGAATATGATTCTATAATGTGTCTGTATATTCCAGGTAGAATATGATTCTATAATGTGTCTGTATATTCCAGGTAGATGTGGAATATGATTATATAATGTGTCTGTACATTCCAGGTAGAGGTGGAATATGATTCTATAATGTGTCTGTATATTCCAGGTAGAGGTGGAATATGATTCTATAATGTGTCTGTATATTCCAGGTAGATGTGGAATATGATTCTATAATGTGTCTGTATATTCCAGGTGGAATATGATTCTATAATGTGTCTGTATATTCCAGGTGGAATATGATTCTATAATGTGTCTGTATATTCCAGGTGGAATATGATTCTATAATGTGTCTGTATATTCCAGGTGGAATATGATTCTATAATGTGTCTGTATATTCCAGGTAGATGTGGAATTTAATTCTATAATGTGTCTGTATATTCCAGGTGGAATATGATTCTATAATGTGTCTGTATATTCCAGGTGGAATATGATTCTATTATGTATCTGTATATTCCAGGTAGATGTGGAATATGATTCTACAATGTGTCTGTATATTCCAGGTGGAGGTGGAATATGATTCTATAATGTGTCTGTATATTCCAGGTAGATGTGGAATATGATTATATAATGTGTCTGTATATTCCAGGTGGAATATGATTCTATAATGTGTCTGTATATTCCAGGTGGAATATGATTCTATAATGTGTCTGTATATTCCAGGTGGAATATGATTCTATAATGTGTCTGTATATTCCAGGTGGAATATGATTCTATAATGTGTCTGTATATTCCAGGTGGAATATGATTCTATAATGTGTCTGTGTATTCCAGGTGGAATATGATTCTATAATGTGTCTGTGTATTCCAGGTGGAATATGATTCTATAATGTGTCTGTATATTCCAGATGGAGTTGGAATATGATTCTATAATGTGTCTGTATATTCCAGATGGAGGTGGAATATGATTCTATAATGTGTCTGTATATTCCAGGTAGAGGTGGAATATGATTCTATAATGTGTCTGTTTATTCCAGGTAGAGGTGGAATATGATTCTATAATGTGTCTGTATATTCCAGGTAGAGGTGGAATATGATTCTATAATGTGTCTGTTTATTCCAGGTAGAGGTGGAATATGATTCTATAATGTGTCTGTATATTCCAGGTGGAATATGATTCTATAATGTGTCTGTGTATTCCAGGTAGAGGTGGAATATGATTCTATAATGTGTCTGTGTATTCCAGGTGGAATATGATTCTAAAATGTGTCTGTATATTCCAGGTGGAGGTGGAATATGATTCTATAATGTGTCTGTGTTATCCAGGTAGATGTGGAGGTGTACAGGAGAGACTCTAAGAGGCTTCCTGGTTTAGGAGAACCTGACATCGACTGGGAGGAGAGTGTTTACCTGAATCTGATCCTAATGAAGGTTGGTATGGCAACAAGCACATTCCCAGGCTGTCTCCCGTCCCAGTACTAACCAGGCCCGACCCTGAACGGGCTGTCTCCCGTCCCAGTACTAACCAGGCCCGACCCTGAACGGGCTGTCCCCCGTCCCAGTACTAACCAGGCCCGACCCTGAACGGGCTGTCTCCCGTCCCAGTACTAACCAGGCCCGACCCTGAACGGGCTGTCCCCCGTCCCAGTACTAACCAGGCCCCACCCTGAACGGGCTTTCCCCCGTCCCAGTACTAACCAGGCCCGACCCTGAACGGGCTGTCCCCCGTCCCAGTACTAACCAGGCCCGACCCTGAACGGGCTGTCCCCCGTCCCAGTACTAACCAGGCCCGACCCTGAACGGGCTGTCTCCCGTCCCAGTACTAACCAGGCCCGACCCTGAACGGGCTGTCTCCCGTCCCAGTACTAACCAGGCCCGACCCTGAACGGGCTGTCTCCCGTCCCAGTACTAACCGGGCCCGACCCTGAACGGGCTGTCTCCCGTCCCAGTACTAACCGGGCCCGACCCTGAACGGGCTGTCTCCCGTCCCAGTACTAACCAGGCCCGACCCTGAACGGTCTGTCTCCCGTCCCAGTACTAACCAGGCCTGACCCTGAACAGGCTGTCTCAGATATCTACATTTTTATTGGCCATTGCCCGTCACGTGATCGGGTCCTTCTCACAGGCTACAAGTGAAGACAGCCGCATCAGGGATGCAGCTGAGCGCTTCCTGATATTGAAGATGTTGGAAGAACTGTCCACATTTACTTTTAACCTTTTCATCCGCCAATGAGATGAGTCGGCCTAACGAACAGCAAAAGCACTAGCCTATGTCAATCTACTATCTGCCGTCATCGTACAAAAGTTGACCTATTCTGTGTAAGAAATAAATAATCCAAACATTAGTCTGGGACAGTTGTGGAATATAATAGATCCCAAATGACCACTAGCATCAACAATTTTTTTTTTTTTTTAAAGCAATGAGGCTGATTTTAACAGATCAGAACGTTCCTCTTAAAATGTTGATAAACTATTCGGCTTTTTTCTCCATATAAGTGCAGCAATGCATTCACACAGGATAACACGTCATTCACACGGGATAACACGTCATTCACACGGGATAACACGTCATTCACACGGGATAACACGTCATTCACACGGGATAACACGTCATTCACACGGGATAACACGTCATTCACACGGTATAACACGTCATTCACACGGGATAACACGTCATTCACACGGGATAACACGTCATTCACACGGGATGGCACGTCATTGATAGTGATAGCCTAATATTGTCACCCACCCATCATTATTATAAAATGATGACATTTTTCTCCCCAATTTCGATCTTGTCTCATCGTTGCAGCTCCCCAACCGGCTCGGGAGGCGAAGGTGGAGTCATGCGTTCTCTGAAACATGACCCGCCAAACCGCGCTCCTCAACACCCGCCAAACCACGCTCAACACCCGCCAAACCGCGCTCCTGAACACCCGCCAAACCGCGCTCCTGAACACCCGCCAAACCGCGCTCCTCAACACCCGCCAAACCGCGCTCAACACCCGCCAAACCGCGCTCCTCAACACCCGCCAAACCGCGCTCCTCAACACCCGCCAAACTGCGTAACCCGGGAAACCAGCTGCACCAATGTGTCGGAGGAAACACTGTTCAACTGGACAACCGAAGTCAGCCTGCAGGCGCCCGGCCCGCCACAAGGAGTCGCTAGAGAGCGATGAGCCAAGTAAGGGCCTCGCCGGCAGAACCCTACCCTAACTCGGACAACGCTGGGCTAATTGTGCGCCGTCCTATGGGACTCCCGGCCGCGGCCGGTTGTGGCACAGCCCGGGAATGAACCCAGGTCTGTAGTATCGTCTCTAGCACTGCGATGCCGTACCTTAGACCGCTGTGCCACTTGGCATTTGCCAGGAAACCCTAGTTCAGAATATGGTTGGATAAAACCAAATTCATGACTTCTCTCTCTTTCTATCAGCTGGACTATGTGGTGACGTGTGCCGTCTGCACGCGCTCAGATGCAGGAGACATTCACATCCACAGGAAGAAGTCTCAGGTAAGAGACAGGACTCAGGTAAGGTCTCAGGTAAGAGACAGGACTCAGGTAAGGTCTCAGGTAAGAGACAGGACTCAGGTAAGGTCTCAGGTAAGAGACAGGACTCTTCAGACTACAGCCCATCGGATTTACTAATGTAGCTGTGGATAGATGGGCCGCCACAGAAACTGACCCAGTAACTCTCTCGCTTTCTCTCTTTTTCTCTCTCGGTTCCTCTCTCTCCGCCTTTCTCTCTCTCTCTCTCTCTCTCCTTCCTCTATCTATCTCTCCTCGTCCCTCTCTCACCCTTCCTCTCTCTCTCTGTCTCTCTCTCCCCCTTCTTCTCTCTCTCTCTCTCTCCCCCTTCCTCTCTCTGTCTCTCTCTCACCCCTTCCTCTCTCTGTCTCTCTCTCACCCCTTCCTCTCCCTTTCTCTATATATCTCTCCTTGTCCCTCTTTCCCTTTTCTCTCTCCCTCTCTCTCTCATCACAGCAAGTGTATGCGTCTCCCAGTAAACACGCCATGGACAGTAAAGGGGAGGAGTCTAAGATGAGCTACCCCAACATCTTCTTCATGATTGACAACTTTGAGGAGGTAACCGTGACAACCACCCTCAATCCCCTCCTCCCCTGCCCAATCAGGCACCTGACAGGTTGTGATTGACTGCCGGGGCGTCCAGTAGGGCCCTCTGGGAGATGGGCTGTGTATTGAAGTTGTTTCCTGGGGTGTATTCATTAGTCGGAATCCGTTGCAACCCGGAAACCATTTACTCCAAACGGAAAACGTTTTACAATGAAAACGAGAGTTTCTATTGGACAAATTCAGGTAGGACCCTCCCCCGTTTCATTCAATTTCCTCTGTTTGCTTCCGTCGGTTCGTTAGAGTAAACGGTTTCCGTTGCAAAACGTTTTTTTTTGCAACAGACCAGACATTTTGCAACGGAATCTAACTAATGAATACACCCCTGATGCTGTCAGTCCATTTAAAAGCCACTACTGCAGTCCACTGATTCTAGTGTATTAACCTCATGGCAGACGGGGTCAGTTACAAATAGATTTTTTTCCTGGGAAGGAAATCGATGACTTTTTCTCTACGTTTTTACAGTGAAAATATAAAACAGCAGTGGTTGAACTGGTCTTTTCAGTTCCTGGTATCAGCTTTCTCAGCTAAACTACGTGACTCGGCAAACACACTTGTAAACACACTTGTAAACACACTTGTAAACACACTTGTAAACACACTTGTAAACAGACGCTCAGTATTCTAACGCAGTGGTTCTCAACTGGTTTTGCTTCGGGAACCAGATTGTCTGTCGCGACCCAATATTCGCATCGCGAAAAATAATATAGAAAACTATATTTTTTTAATGCTATATTGATATTTAATTGACCAATTATATGACAGTAAAATGTTGCCCATATTCTTGAAGAATGTTAAGCTCACTGGTTTCAGACAACAACGACCAACCAAATCCACTAAATAGCTGATAACTCTAAAAATACTGTGATTTTAAAATATTTTTAAAAATATATTCCGTTCCAGTCGAAAGTTTGAACACACATACTCATTCAAGGGTTTTTCTTTATTATTACTATTTTCTACATTGTATAATAATAGTGAAGACATCAACACTATTAAATAACACATATGGAATCATGTAGTAACCAAAAAAAGTGTTATCAAATGTATTTATAAAGCCCTTCGTACATCAGCTGATATCTCAAAGTGCTGTACAGAAACCCAGCCTAAAACCCCAAACAGCAAACAATGCAGGTGTAGAAGCACGGTGGCTAGGAAAAACTCCATAGAAAGATAAAAACCTGGGAAGAAACCTAGAGAGGAACCAGGCTATGAGGGGTGGCCAGTCCTCTTCTGGCTGTGCCGGGTGGAGATTATAACAGAACATGGCCAAGATGTTCATAAATGACCAGCATGGTCAAATAATAATAATCACAGTAGTTGTCGAGAGTGCAGCAAGAGTTAGTCAGCAGGAGTTATCCAAATATATTTATATTTGAGATTCTTCAAGTAGCCACCCTTTGCCTGGATGACAGCTTTGAGGAGGTAACCGTGACAACCACTGCCGTGATGACAGCTTTGCCCACTACTGGCGTTCTCTCAACCAGCTTTTTCAATTTATTTTTATTTAACTTTTATTTAACTAGGCAAGTCAGTTAAGAATAAATTCTTATTTACAATGACGGCCTCCCCCGGCCAAACCCAGACGACGCTGGGCCAATTGTGCGCCGCCCTATGGGACACCCAATCACGGCCGGATGTGATACAGCCTGGATTCGAACCAGGGACTGTAGTGACGCCTCTTAGACCGCTGCGCCACTCGGGAGCCCTAAGTTTCATGAGGTAGTCACCAGGAATGCATTTCAATTAACAGGTGTACCTTGTTAAATTGTGGAATTTCTTTCCTTCTTAATGCGTTTGAGCCAATCAGTAGTGATGTGACAAGGTAGCGTTGGTATACAGAAGATAGCCCTATTTGATAAAAGACCAAGTCCATATTATGGCAAGAACAGCTCAAATATGCAAAGAGAAACGACAGTCCATTACTTTAAGACATGAAGGTCAGTCAATACGGAACATTTCAAGAACTTTGAACGTTTCTTCAAGTGCAGTCGCATAAAACATGAAGCGCTATGATGTGAAACTGGCTCTAATGAGGACCGCCACAGGAAAGGAAGACCCAGAGTTACCTCTGCTGCAGAGGATAAGTTCATTAGAGATACCCGCGACCCATTCAGAACCTCCCGAGACCCAAATTTGGGGCGCGACCCACCAGTTGAGAATCACTGTTCTAACGTGTGCGTCTCTCTCTCTCTCTACCTCTGTCTCTACCTCTGTCTCTACCTCTGTCTCTACCTCTGTCTCTACCTCTGTCTCTACCTCTGTCTCTACCTCTGTCTCTACCTCTGTCTCTACCTCTGTCTCTCTCTCTGTCTCTCTCACTGTCTCTGTCTCTCTCTCTCTGTGTCTCTGTCTCTCTGTATGTCTCTCTCTCTCTGTGTCTCTCTGTGTGTAGGTGTTCTGTGACATGACGGTAGGAGAGGGGGAGATGATGTGTGTGGAGTTGGTAGCCAGTGATAAGAGCAACACCTTCCAAGGAGTCGTCTTCCAAGGTTCCATCCGCTACGAAGCTCTGAAGAAGGTTTACGACAACAGAGTAAGTCTCTCTACTCTATATATATCTAGGATTCCTCTCTGAAGAAGGTTTACGACAACAGAGTAAGTCTCTCTACTCTATAGATATCTATCTGGGATTCCTCTCTGGAGAAGGTTTACGACAACAGAGTAAGTCTCTCTACTCTATATATATCTGGGATTCCTCTCTGGAGAAGGTTTACGACAACAGAGTAAGTCTCTCTACTCTATATATATCTATCTGGGATTCCTCTCTGGAGAAGGTTTACGACAACAGAGTAAGTCTCTCTAGTCTATAGATATCTATCTGGGATTCCTCTCTGAAGAAGGTTTACGACAACAGAGTAAGTCTGTCTACTCTATAGATATCTATCTGGGATTCCTCTCTGAAGAAGGTTTACGACAACAGAGTAAGTCTCTCTACTCTATAGATATCTATCTGGGATTCCTCTCTGGAGAAGGTTTACGACAACAGAGTAAGTCTCTCTAGTCTATAGATATCTATCTGGGATTCCTCTCTGAAGAAGGTTTACGACAACAGAGTAAGTCTGTCTACTCTATAGATATCTATCTGGGATTCCTCTCTGAAGAAGGTTTACGACAACAGAGTAAGTCTCTCTACTCTATAGATATCTATCTGGGATTCCTCTCTGGAGAAGGTTTACGACAACAGAGTAAGCCTCTCTACTCTATAGATATCTATCTGGGATTCCTCTCTGGAGAAGGTTTACGACAACAGAGTAAGTCTCTCTACTCTATAGATATCTATCTGGGATTCCTCTCTGAAGAAGGTTTACGACAACAGAGTAAGTCTGTCTACTCTATAGATATCTATCTGGGATTCCTCTCTGGAGAAGGTTTACGACAACAGAGTAAGTCTCTCTACTCTATAGATATCTATCTGGGATTCCTCTCTGAAGAAGGTTTACGACAACAGAGTAAGTCTCTCTACTCTATAGATATCTATCTGGGATTCCTCTCTGGAGAAGGTTTACGACAACAGAGTAAGTCTCTCTACTCTATAGATATCTATCTGGGATTCCTCTCTGGAGAAGGTTTACGACAACAGAGTAAGTCTCTCTACTCTATATATATCTAGAATTCCTCTCTGAAGAAGGTTTACGACAACAGAGTAAGTCTCTCTACTCTATATATATCTAGAATTCCTCTCTGAACAAGGTTTACGACAACAGAGTAAGTCTCTCTACTCTATAGATATCTATCTGGGATTCCTCTCTGGAGAAGGTTTACGACAACAGAGTAAGTCTCTCTAGTCTATAGATATCTATCTGGGATTCCTCTCTGGAGAAGGTTTACGACAACAGAGTAAGTCTCTCTACTCTATAGATATCTATCTGGGATTCCTCTCTGGAGAAGGTTTACGACAACAGAGTAAGTCTCTCTACTCTATAGATATCTATCTGGGATTCCTCTCTGGAGAAGGTTTACGACAACAGAGTAAGTCTCTCTACTCTATAGATATCTGGGATTCCTCTCTGGAGAAGGTTTACGACAACAGAGTAAGTCTCTACTCTATAGATATCTATCTGGGATTCCTCTCTGGAGAAGGTTTACGACAACAGAGTAAGTCTCTCTAGTCTATAGATATCTATCTGGGATTCCTCTCTGGAGAAGGTTTACGACAACAGAGTAAGTCTCTCTACTCTATAGATATCTATCTGGGATTCCTCTCTGGAGAAGGTTTACGACAACAGAGTAAGTCTCTCTAGTCTATAGATATCTATCTGGGATTCCTCTCTGGAGAAGGTTTACGACAACAGAGTAAGTCTCTCTAGTCTATAGATATCTATCTGGGATTCCTCTCTGGAGAAGGTTTACGACAACAGAGTAAGTCTCTCTACTCTATAGATATCTATCTGGGATTCCTCTCTGGAGAAGGTTTACGACAACAGAGTAAGTCTCTCTACTCTATAGATATCTATCTGGGATTCCTCTCTGGAGAAGGTTTACGACAACAGAGTAAGTCTCTCTACTCTATAGATATCTATCTGGGATTCCTCTCTGGAGAAGGTTTACGACAACAGAGTAAGTCTCTCTACTCTATAGATATCTATCTGGGATTCCTCTCTGGAGAATCTCCATACAGTGTATTTTGAAAATTTGCAAACTTTTTCACAGCATTATTCGAAAATGTTTTTAAATATCATCAATCTACACACAATACCACAATGACAAAGGAAAAACAGGTTTTTATAAGTTTTTGCAAATGTGTCAATAATAAAAAAACTGATATCAAATTTACATAAGTATTCAGACCCTTTACTCAGTACTTTGTAAAAACACCTTTGTCAGCGATTACAGATTCAAGTCTTCTTGGGTGTGATGCTACAGGCTTGGCACACCTGTATTCTCCCATTCTTCTCTGCAGATCCTCTCAAGCTCTGTCAGGTTGGATGGGGAGCGTCGCTGCACAGCTATTTTCAGGTCTCTCCAGAGATGTTCGATCGGGTTCAAGTCCGGGCTCTGGCTGGGCCACTCAAGGACATTCAGAGACAATGCCACTCCTGCGTTGTCTTGGCTGTGTGCTTAGGGTTGTTGTCCTGTTGGAAGGTGAACCTTCGCCCCAGTCTGAGGTCTTGAGCACTCTGGAGCAGGTTTTCATCAAGGATCTCTCTGTACTTTGCTCCGCTCATCTTTCCCTCGATCCTGACTAGTCTCCCAGTCCCTGCCGCTGAAAAACATCCCCCCACCATGCTTCACCGTAGGGATGGTGCCAGGTTTCCCCTCCAGACGTGACATTTGGCATTCAGGCCAAAGAGTCCAAAGAATCTTGTTTCTCATTGTCAGAGTCCTTTAGGTGCCTTTTGGCAAACTCCAAGCGGGTTGCTTGTGCCTTTTACTGAGGAGTGGCTTCCGTCTGGCTACTCTACCATAAAGGCCTGATTGGTGGAGTGCTGCAGAGATAGTTGTCCTTCTGGAAGGTTCTCCCATCTCCACAGAGGAACTCTGGAGCACTGTCAGAGGGTGCCCTGACCAAGGCCCTTCTCCACAGATTGGTCAGTTTGGCCGGGCGGCCAGCTCTAGGACGAGTCTTGGTGGTTCCAAACTTCTTCCATTGAAGAACGATGGAGGCCACTGTGTTCTTGGGGACTTTCAATGTTGCGGAAATGTTTTGGTTCCCTTCCCCAGATCTGTGCCTCGACACAATCCTGTCTCGGAGCTCTATGGACAATTTCTTCAACCTCATGGCTTGGTTTTTGCTCTGACGTGCACTGTCAACTGTGGGACCTTTATATAGACAGGTGTGTGCCTTTCTAAATCATGTCCAAATCAGTTGAATTTCCCACCGGTGGACTCCAATCAAGTTGTAGAAACATCTCAAGGATGATCAATGGAAACAGGACACACCTGAGCTCAATTTCTAGTCTCATAGCAAAGGGTCTGAATACTTATGTAAAAAAGGTATTTGTTGAAATTTATTTTGATTGAGGATTTTTTGTTATTTAATACATTTTAGAACAAGGCTGTAATGTAACAAAAAGTGAAGGGGTCTGAATACTTTCCTGAATACTCTGTTTTCTGTGAAATCAGCCTCAAGCTGTGAGAAACTTTACTGCTTTAATTACATGAAGACGGCAGACCTTGGAAAGAAGGAAACTGGATATGAAATGTAGTTTACAGACATTACTAACAGAACAAAACACAGGACTTTGTAGTTTGTGGACAAGACATTACTAACAGAACAAAACACAGGACTTTGTAGTTTGTGGACAAGACATTACTAACAGAACAAAACACAGGACTTTGTAGTTTGTGGACAAGACATTACTAACAGAACAAAACACAGGACACATAGTTGATGGTTAAAGACAAGATTCAAAACGATCCATCTAAAGTCTTTCTGTTGTGTCTTTGTTTTGTAGGTGAGTGTGGCGGCTAAGATGGCTCAGCGCATGTCGTTCGGCTTCTATAAGTACAACAACATGGAGTTTGTCAGGATGAAGGGGCCGCAGGGCAAAGGTCACGCTGAGATGGCGGTGAGCCGGGTCCCGACCGGAGACACGTCCCCCTGCGGCACAGAGGAGGACCTGGACTCACCCCTACACGAGAGGGTGAGTAGAGTAGACAAATAGGCACGCGCACACACACATAAGAAGGTTAGACACACACACACACACACACACACATGAGAGGGTTAGTATAATACACACATACACACACACACATACGAGAGGTATGTATAATACAAACATGCACGCATGAGAGGGTCATGACACACAAAAAACGTGCATGGACACATGTATATAAAACATGAAGGACATCTGCTCTTTCCAGGACAGACTGACCAGGTGAATCCAGGTGAAAGCTATGATCCCTTATTCATGTCCACTTTAATCAGTTGTAGATGAAGGGGAGGAGACAGTTTAAGAAGGATTTTTAAGCCTTGAGACAATTGAGACATGGATTGTGTCTGTGTGTCATTCAGATGGTGAATGGGGAAGACCAAAATATTTAAGTGCCTTTGAACGGGGTGTGGTAGTAGGTGCCAGGCGCACCGGTTTGTGTCAAGAATTGCAACGCTGCTGGGTTTTAAACGCTCAACAGTTTCCTGTGTGTATCAAGAATGGTCCACCACCCAAAGGACATCCAACCAACTTGACACAAATGTGGGAAGCATTGGAGTCAACATGGGCCAGCATCCCTGTGGAGCGCTTTCGACACCTTGTAGAGTCCATGACCCGACGAGGCTGTTCTGAGGACAAAGGGGGGTGCAACTCAATGTTAGGAAGGTGTTCTTAATCTTTATTACACTCAAACACAAGAAGGTTATTATACACAGCATGGACACTCAGGGCCGGGGCGCTAGCCGTTATTACTGAGTTACTACAGTGTATTAAACAACATGGCAGTATGTTATATTATTACTGAGTTACTACAGTGTATTAAACAGGGCAGTATGTTATATTATTACTGAGTTACTACAGTGTATTAAACAAGGCAGTATGTTATATTATTACTGAGTTACTACAGTGTATTAAACAGGGCAGTATGTTATATTATTACTGAGTTACTACAGTGTATTAAACAGGGCAGTATGTTATATTATTACTGAGTTATTACAGTGTATTAAACATGGCAGTATGTTAAACATGGCAGTATGTTATATTATTACAGTGTATTAAACAAGGCAGTATGTTATATTATTACTGAGTTACTACAGTGTATTAAACAAGGCAGTATGTTATATTATTACTGAGTTACTACAGTGTATTAAACAGGGCAGTATGTTATATTATTACTGAGTTACTACAGTGTATTAAACAAGGCAGTATGTTATATTATTACTGAGTTACTACAGTGTATTAAACAACATGGCAGTATGTTATATTATTACTGAGTTAGTACAGTGTATTAAACAGGGCAGTATGTTATATTATTACTGAGTTAGTACAGTGTAGTAAACAGGGCAGTATGTTATATTATTACTACAGTGTATTAAACAACATGGCAGTATGTTATATTATTACTGAGTTACTACAGTGTATTAAACAGGGCAGTATGTTATATTATTACTGAGTTAGTACAGTGTAGTAAACAACATGGCAGTATGTTATATTGTTACTACAGTGTTTTAAACATGGCAGTATTATATTGTTACTACAGTGTATTAAACATGGCAGTATGTTATATTGTTACTACAGTGTAGTAAACATGGCAGTATGTTATATTATTACTGAGTTACTACAGTGTATTAAACAACATGGCAGTATGTTATATTGTTACTACAGTGTATTAAACATGGCAGTATTATATTGTTACTACAGTGTAGTAAACATGGCAGTATGTTATATTATTACTGAGTTACTACAGTGTATTAAACAACATGGCAGTATGTTATATTGTTACTACAGTGTATTAAACAACATGGCAGTATGTTATATTATTACTGAGTTACTACAGTGTATTAAACATGGCAGTATGTTATATTGTTACTGAGTTACTACAGTGTATTAAACATGGCAGTATGTTAAACATGGCAGTATGTTATATTATTACTGAGTTACTACAGTGTAGTAAACATGGCAGTATGTTATATTGTTACTACAGTGTAGTAAACATGGCAGTATGTTATATTATTACTACAGTGTATTAAACAGGGCAGTATGTTATATTATTACTGAGTTACTAGTGTATTAAACAAGGCAGTATGTTATATTATTACTGAGTTACTACAGTGTATTAAACAAGGCAGTATGTTATATTTTTACTGAGTTACTACAGTGTATTAAACAGGGCAGTATGTTATATTATTACTACAGTGTATTAAACAACATGGCAGTATGTTATATTATTACTGAGTTACTACAGTGTATTAAACAGGGCAGTATGTTATATTATTACTGAGTTACTACAGTGTATTAAACATGGCAGTATGTTATATTATTACTGAGTTAGTACAGTGTATTAAACAGGGCAGTATGTTATATTATTACTGAGTTACTACAGTGTATTAAACAACATGGCAGTATGTTATATTGTTACTACAGTGTATTAAACATGGCAGTATGTTATATTATTACTGAGTTACTACAGTGTATTAAACATGGCAGTATGTTATATTGTTACTACAGTGTATTAAACATGGCAGTATGTTATATTGTTACTACAGTGTAGTAAACATGGCAGTATGTTATATTATTACTGAGTTACTACAGTGTATTAAACAGGGCAGTATGTTACATTTACATTTACATTTAAGTCATTTAGCAGACGCTCTTATCCAGAGCGACTTACAAATTGGTGCATTCACCTTATGACATCCAGTGGAACAGCCACTTTACAATAGTGCATCTAAATCTTTTAAGGGGGGGGGGGGGGGGTCAGAAGGATTACTTTATCCTATCCTAGGTATTCCTTGAAGAGGTGGGGTTTCAGGTGTCTCCGGAAGGTGGTGATTGACTCCGCTGTCCTGGCGTCGTGAGGGAGTTTGTTCCACCATTGGGGTGCCAGAGCAGCGAACAGTTTTGACTGGGCTGAGCGGGAACTGTACTTCCTCAGTGGTAGGGAGGCGAGCAGGCCAGAGGTGGATGAACGCAGTGCCCTTGTTTGGGTGTAGGGCCTGATCAGAGCCTGAAGGTACTGAGGTGCCGTTCCCCTCACAGCTCCGTAGGCAAGCACCATGGTCTTGTAGCGGATGCGAGCTTCAACTGGAAGCCAGTGGAGAGAGCGGAGGAGCGGGGTGACGTGAGAGAACTTGGGAAGGTTGAACACCAGACGGGCTGCGGCGTTCTGGATGAGTTGTAGGGGTTTAATGGCACAGGCAGGGAGCCCAGCCAACAGCGAGTTGCAGTAATCCAGACGGGAGATGACAAGTGCCTGGATTAGGACCTGCGCCGCTTCCTGTGTGAGGCAGGGTCGTACTCTGCGGATGTTGTAGAGCATGAACCTACAGGAACGGGCCACCGCCTTGATGTTAGTTGAGAACGACAGGGTGTTGTCCAGGATCACGCCAAGGTTCTTAGCGCTCTGGGAGGAGGACACAATGGAGTTGTCAACCGTGATGGCGAGATCATGGAACGGGCAGTCCTTCCCCGGGAGGAAGAGCAGCTCCGTCTTGCCGAGGTTCAGCTTGAGGTGGTGGTCCGTCATCCACACTGATATGTCTGCCAGACATGCAGAGATGCGATTCGCCACCTGGTCATCAGAAGGGGGAAAGGAGAAGATTAATTGTGTGTCGTCTGCATAGCAATGATAGGAGAGACCATGTGAGGTTATGACAGAGCCAAGTGACTTGGTGTATAGCGAGAATAGGAGAGGGCCTAGAACAGAGCCCTGGGGGACACCAGTGGTGAGAGCACGTGGTGAGGAGACAGATTCTCGCCACGCCACCTGGTAGGAGCGACCTGTCAGGTAGGACGCAATCCAAGCGTGGGCCGCGCCAGAGATGCCCAACTCGGAGAGGGTGGAGAGGAGGATCTGATGGTTCACAGTATCGAAGGCAGCCGATAGGTCTAGGAGGATGAGAGCAGAGGAGAGAGAGTTAGCTTTAGCAGTGCGGAGCGCCTCCGTGATACAGAGAAGAGCAGTCTCAGTTGAATGACTAGTCTTGAAACCTGACTGATTTGGATCAAGAAGGTCATTCTGAGAGAGATAGCGGGAGAGCTGGCCAAGGACGGCACGTTCGAGAGTTTTGGAGAGAAAAGAAAGAAGGGATACTGGTCTGTAGTTGTTGACATCGGAGGGATCGAGTGTAGGTTTTTTCAGCAGGGGTGCAACTCTCGCTCTCTTGAAGACGGAAGGGACGTAGCCAGCGGTCAAGGATGAGTTGATGAGCGAGGTGAGGTAAGGGAGAAGGTCTCCGGAAATGGTCTGGAGAAGAGAGGAGGGGATAGGGTCAAGCGGGCAGGTTGTTGGGCGGCCGGCCGTCACAAGACGCGAGATTTCATCTGGAGAGAGAGGGGAGAAAGAGGTCAGAGCACAGGGTAGGGCAGTGTGAGCAGAACCAGCGGTGTCGTTTGACTTAGCAAACGAGGATCGGATGTCGTCGACCTTCTTTTCAAAATGGTTGACGAAGTCATCTGCAGAGAGGGAGGAGGGGGGAGGAGGGGGAGGAGGATTCAGGAGGGAGGAGAAGGTGGCAAAGAGCTTCCTAGGGTTAGAGGCAGATGCTTGGAATTTAGAGTGGTAGAAAGTGGCTTTAGCAGCAGAGACAGAAGAGGAAAATGTAGAGAGGAGGGAGTGAAAGGATGCCAGGTCCGCAGGGAGGCGAGTTTTCCTCCATTTCCGCTCGGCTGCCCGGAGCCCTGTTCTGTGAGCTCGCAATGAGTCGTCGAGCCACGGAGCAGGAGGGGAGGACCGAGCCGGCCTGGAGGATAGGGGACATAGAGAGTCAAAGGATGCAGAAAGGGAGGAGAGGAGGGTTGAGGAGGCAGAATCAGGAGATAGGTTGGAGAAGGTTTGAGCAGAGGGAAGAGATGATAGGATGGAAGAGGAGAGAGTAGCGGGGGAGAGAGAGCGAAGGTTGGGACGGCGCGATACCATCCGAGTAGGGGCAGTGTGGGAAGTGATGGATGAGAGCGAGAGGGAAAAGGATACAAGGTAGTGGTCGGAGACTTGGAGGGGAGTTGCAATGAGGTTAGTGGAAGAACAGCATCTAGTAAAGATGAGGTCAAGCGTATTGCCTGCCTTGTGAGTAGGGGGGGAAGGTGAGAGGGTGAGGTCAAAAGAGGAGAGGAGTGGAAAGAAGGAGGCAGAGAGGAATGAGTCAAAGGTAGACGTGGGGAGGTTAAAGTCACCCAGAACTGTGAGAGGTGAGCCGTCCTCAGGAAAGGAGCTTATCAGGGCATCAAGCTCATTGATGAACTCTCCAAGGGAACCTGGAGGGCGATAAATGATAAGGATGTTAAGCTTGAAAGGGCTGGTAACTGTGACAGCATGGAATTCAAAGGAGGCGATAGACAGATGGGTAAGGGGAGAAAGGGAGAAAGACCACTTGGGAGAGATGAGGATCCCGGTGCCGCCACCCCGCTGACCAGAAGCTCTCGGGGTGTGCGAGAACACGTGGGCAGACGAGGAGAGAGCAGTAGGAGTAGCAGTGTTATCTGTGGTGATCCATGTTTCCGTCAGTGCCAAGAAATCGAGGGACTGGAGGGAAGCATAGGCTGAGATGAACTCTGCCTTGTTGGCCGCAGATCGGCAGTTCCAGAGGCTGCCGGAGACCTGGGACTCCACGTGGGTGGTGCGCGCTGGGACCACCAGGTTAGGGTGGCCGCGGCCACGCGGTGTGAAGCGTTTGTATGGTCTGTGCAGAGAGGAGAGAACAGGGATAGACAGACACATAGTTGACAGGCTACAGAAGAGGCTACGCTAATGCAAAGGAGATTGGAATGACAATTGAACTACACGTCTCGAATGTTCAGAAAGTTAAGCTTGCGTTGCAGAAATCTTCTTGACCAAAATTATTAAAATGATACAGTACTGCGGAAGTGGGCTAGCTAGCAGTGGCTGCGTTGTTGACTTTGTTTGAGAGTGTCGCTGGCTAGGTAACCTCGGTAGCTAGCTATGTAACCTCGGTAACTGGCTCGTTAATTAGTATAAACTACACAATTGTCTTAGATACAAGGACAGCAAAGACAACTATGTAGCTAGCTAACACTACACTAATCAATCGTTCCGTTGATCCGTTGAATGTAATAGTTTCTACAGTGTTGCTATTCGGTGGCTAGCTGGCTAGCGAGCAGTGTTGACTACGTTACGTTACGTTAAAAGGACGAAAAATAGCTGGCTAGCTAACCGAATTAGTCTAAACTACGCAGTTATCTTAGAAACAAAGACAGCAAAGACAACTATGTAGCTAGCTAACACTACACTAATCGAGTCGTTCCGTTGAATGTAATAGTTACTACAGTGTTGCTGTTCGGTGGCTAGCTGGCTAGGTAGCAGTGTTGACTACGTTACGTTAAAAGTTACGTTAAAAGAACGAAGAATAGCTGGCTAGCTACGCAATTATCTTTGATACAAAGACGGCTAAGTAGCTAGCTAAGATTAAACAAATCAAACCGTTGTACTGTAATGAAATGAAATGAGAATGTGAAAATGTGATACTACCTGAGGAGCGAAGCGGAATGCGACCGGTTTCCACCGGTTTCCACTCTAGTTATGTTATAATGTTATATTGTTACTACGGTGTATTAAACAACATGGCAGTATGTTATATTGTTACTACAGTGTATTAAACAACATGGCAGTATGTTATATTATTACTGAGTTACTACAGTGTATTAAACAGGGCAGTATGTTATATTGTTACTACGGTGTATTAAACAACATGGCAGTATGTTATATTGTTACTGAGTTACTACAGTGTATTAAACAACATGGAAGTATGTTATATTGTGTTCTCTCTGTAGTATGTTGGTTCTGATTGGCTGTCTGTGTTCTGTTTGGTCAGGTGACGTCGTTCAGCACCCCTCCCACCCCGGAGAGGAACCGCCCCTCGTTCTTCTCCCCTTCTCTCCGTCGGAAGGTCCCCAGGAACCGTATCACTGAGATGAAGAAGAGTCACTCAGCCAACGATAGTGAAGAGTTCTTCAGGGAAGAAGATGACGAGGGTAACAATATTTTGTACCCGAACACCACGTGTTGTGTAGGATGTGGTGAAGAGTGTGTAACCTGGATGTGTTGAAGAGAGAGAGTGTGTAGAACCTGGATGTGTTGGAGAGAGAGTGTGTAGAACCTGGATGTGTTGAGAGAGAGTGTAGAACCTGGATGTGTTGAGAGAGAGAATAACCTGGATGTGTTGAAGAGAGAGAGAGAGAGTATAACCTGGATGTGTTGAGGAGAGAGAGTGTAACCTATAACCTGGATCATGTGACCCCATGCAGACCTGTGTAACCAGTCCAACCTGCGGTCCCGCTCCCTGTCGGGTACAGGTCGGTCCCTGGTGGGATCTTGGCTCAAACTGAACCGTACGGAGGAGTACTTCCTGCTTTACTCCCACCTGACCTACGTCACCCTGCCGCTGCATCGCATCACCTCAGGTCAAGACCCACACACCATCAGTCCTAAATGGTTCACTATTCCCTCAGGTCAAGACCCTCACACCATCAGTCCTAAATGGTTCACTATTCCCTATCACCTCAGGTCAAGACCCACACACCATCAGTCCTAAATGGTTCACTATTCCCTATCACCTCAGGTCAAGACCCACACACCATCAGTCCTAAATGGTTCACTATTCCCTCAGGTCAAGACCCTCACACCATCAGTCCTAAATGGTTCACTATTCCCTATCACCTCAGGTCAAGACCCACACACCATCAGTCCTAAATGGTTCTCTATTCCCTATCACCTCAGGTCTAGACCCACACACCATCAGTCCTAAATGGTTCACTATTCCCTATCACCTCAGGTCAAGACCCACATACCATCAGTCCTAAATGGTTCACTATTCCCTATCACCTCAGGTCAAGACCCACACACCATCAGTCCTAAATGGTTCACTATTCCCTATCACCTCAGGTCAAGACCCACACACGATCAGTCCTAAATGGTTCACTATTCCCTATCACCTCAGGTCAAGACCCAAACACCATCAGTCCTAAATGGTTCTCTATTCCCTATCACCTCAGGTCAAGACCCACACACCATCAGTCCTAAATGGTTCACTATTCCCTATCACCTCAGGTCAAGACCCACACACGATCAGTCCTAAATGGTTCACTATTCCCTATCACCTCAGGTCAAGACCCACACACCATCAGTCCTAAATGGTTCACTATTCCCTATCACCTCAGGTCAAGACCCTCACACCATCAGTCCTAAATGGTTCACTATTCCCTATCACCTCAGGTCAAGACCCACACACCATCACAGGGTTGCAGATGTATACTGGACAAATATTTTACTGAGTTACAGTTCATAGAAGGAAATCAGGTCAATTGAAATACATGAATTATACCCTAATCTATGGATTTCACATGACTGGGCCGGGGTGCAGCCATAGGTGGACCAGGTCCAGCCAATCAGAATGAGTTTTTCCCCACAAAAGGGCTTTATTACAGACAGAAATACTCCTCAGCACCCCCCTCCTCTACCTCAGACGGTCCCGCTGGTGAAGAACCCGGATGTGGAGGTCACATGTGGTCTGGGGTTGAGAATCCGGTTGGACGTACTGCCAAATTTTAGTGGGCTTTTATTGTCCCCAGCACAAGGTGCACCTGTGTAATGGTCATGCTGTTTAATCATCTTCTTGATATGCCACACCTGTCAGGTGGATGGATTATCTTGGCAAAGGAGAAATGCTCACAAACATGGATGTAAACAAAGTTGTGCACAAAATGTGAGAGAAATAATATTTTTGTGGAACATTTCTGGGATCTTTAATTTCAGCAGATGAACCATGGAGACCAACACGTCACATGTTGTGTTTCTATTTTAGTATAATATTTATAACTGTAACAATGGTAAATGTCCATTGGGGGGGTCGAGTGTGTCGGAGGTGAGATGGAGAGGGTTGAGTGTGTCAGAGAGGAAGGAGGTGATGTGGTCTTTGACTAGTCTCTCTAAGCACTTCGTGATGAAGGAAGTGAGTGCTACTGGTCAGTAGTCATGTGGGGGGGTGGGGGAAGGGTAAATGTCCATTGGAGGGGTGGAGCGTGTCTCATGAGGAAGTGAGTGCTACTGGTCAGTAGTCATTCAGTTACTTTTCCTTTCTCTGGCAGCGGGACGATAGTGGCCATCTTGAAGCAGGTGGGGACAGCATCCTGAGCTCGAGGGAGATTAAACATGTCAGAGAACACAACAGCCAGCTGGTCTGCACATGCTCTGAGGGCACGGCTAGGGTCCTCTAATCTAGATTCTTTACACTTTCTAGAGAATAGGGAGCCATTATGGACTTTCCCCGTCGTGTAAATTACAGTATTGACAGCTCGTTTGTTTTGATGTAAACTGCTGACTGATCCTGTTGTCTGTCATCAGATATCCTGGAGGTGAGACAGAAGCCCATCCTGATGACATAGCAGATCAGTCCTCCTAACTGCCCCAGAGCCTCCCTACCAAGTGCCTTCCTGCATCAGGCCCTGACTGACACCACTACAACCCAGTGGTGACATGGAAAACTACCACCATCTGGTGGTGACATGGAGGAATTACAGCAACATTACCACCATCTGGTGGTGACGTGGAGGAATTACAGCAACATTACCACCATCTGGTGGTGACGTGGAGGAATTACAGCAACACTACCACCATCTGGCGGTGACATGGAGGAATTACAGCAACACTACCACCATCTGGCGGTGACATGGAGGAATTACAGCAACACTACCACCATCTGGCGGTGACATGGAGGAATTACAGCAACACTACCACCATCTGGCGGTGACATGGAGGAATTACAGCAACATTACCATCTGGTGGCGAGACAGAGAACTACAACCAAAGCTGGAGTCAATGGCAAGAGATGACTATAAAAAAAACTTCGGAACAATGAAAACCAGCCAATCAAAAAGTGCCTCTTCCCTCTGTCATGTTCCTGCTCGATGAGGATTCGCCGGTGGGTGCGAGGTGGTCGCCAGGGAAACAGGCATAGCAACACATGATCGTGAAGTGCCATTGGCTGAACTCTTGACCTGGAACTAAAATGATTTAGAATGTCTCTGGACGAATCCAAAATGGAACTCTATTCCCAGTTTAGTGCCCTAACTTTGACCTTTGACCCTATGTGGACTCTGACCTAAAGTAGTGCCCTTACTTTGACCTTCGCCCTATGTGGACTCTGAACTAAAGTAGTGCTCTATGTAGGGAATAGGGTGCCACAGTCCTACTGACCCTGGTCTAAAGTAGTGCACTATAAAGGGAATAGGGTACCATTTAGGACGACGTCTCTGTTTTCTTGTAAATATCCTGCTGCTTAACTAGTCACTGATAAGCCTTTAGGAAATGTTACGCTTCTTCTGACGGAACATAAAGCTCCCGGTCTGTTTTGTTGCTGCGTGTTTGTGTTTCTATCTGCGAGGCTCACTGTGTAGCGGGGAAGGTTAAAGGGATAGTGTGTCTACAATGTTGTCTAAGTCCCAGGACTTTGTTATCTTCAGTCACTCAGCACACCACTGGCACATAAAGGATGTTACTCTGAGACCAAAATGTCACTGGAGTAGGTTTCCATCAGGCACACGGTCTGAGGATCCTTTAACTCTACAGTTTAACGTGACTAACTGTCAACAGGGAACTGAAATTATCATCCATATAAAATATACGACTTGGAAATTCACACCCACATGTATGAAAGACTGGAGAAAGAGGAGGATTTCCCTCAGCACTGGAACAAGATGGGTGAATATAGAAACACAGGACCTGCCGATACTCAGTTTTAGTAGCCGGAGATACTAAACCCTGTTTCTACCTGGTCTCGTCCCCAGGTTGCCGTTGCATAGAGCCTGGTAACTGTGGAACTGTCTGGAACTAAGGGGGTGTGGATTTATTGAGTTGACATGCTAATCAATTCAAATTCTGGAGCGAATCACACGACTATGAGGCGTGGCTTTAAATCGAGGAAGGGGAGGGAGCGAGCCTGGGATAGTTGTATTTATGGAAGCCCATTCCTGCCACCCAAAATACAATTAAATGTCAATACTGCCTCAACATTTTGAGCTTCTAACTAAAACCATTTAGACAGAACATAGATACACTACATGAACAAAAGTATGTGGACACCTGCTCGTCAAACATCTCATTCCAAAATCATGGGCATTAGTATAGAGTTGGTCCCCCCTTTTGCTGCTATAACAGCCTCCACTCTTCTGGGAAGGCTTTCCACTAGATGTTGGAACATTGCTGCTGTAACAGCCTCCACTCTTCTGGGAAGGCTTTCCACTAGATGATGGAACATTGCTGCTATAACAGCCTCCACTCTTCTGGGAAGGCTTTCCACTAGATGTTGGAACATTGCTGCTATAACAGCCTCCACTCTTCTGGGAAGGCTTTCCACTAGATGTTGGAACATTGCTGCTATAACAGCCTCCACTCTTCTGGGAAGGCTTTCCACTAGATGTTGGAACATTGCTGCTATAACAGCCTCCACTCTTCTGGGAAGGCTTTCCACTAGATGTTGGAACATTGCTGCTATAACAGCCTCCACTCTTCAGGGAAGGCTTTCCACTAGATGTTGGAACATTGCTGCTATAACAGCCTCCACTCTTCTGGGAAGGCTTTCCACTAGATGTTGGAACATTGCTGCTATAACAGCCTCCACTCTTCAGGGAAGGCTTTCCACTAGATGTTGGAACATTGCTGCTGTAACAGCCTCCACTCTTCTGGGAAGGCTTTCCACTAGATGTTGGAACATTGCTGCTATAACAGCCTCCACTCTTCTGGGAAGGCTTTCCACTAGATGTTGGAACATTGCTGCTATAACAGCCTCCACTCTTCAGGGAAGGCTTTCCACTAGATGTTGGAACATTGCTGCTATAACAGCCTCCACTCTTCTGGGAAGGCTTTCCACTAGATGTTGGAACATTGTTGCTATAACAGCCTCCACTCTTCAGGGAAGGCTTTCCACTAGATGTTGGAACATTGCTGCTATAACAGCCTCCACTCTTCTGGGAAGGCTTTCCACTAGATGTTGGAACATTGCTGCTATAACAGCCTCCACTCTTCTGGGAAGGCTTTCCACTAGATGTTGGAACATTGCTGCGGGGGGACTTGCTTCCATTCAGCCACAGGAGCATTACTGATGTTGGGCAATTACGGCCTGGCTCGCAGTCAGTGTTCCAATTCATCCCAAAGGTGTTCGATGGGGTTGAGGACAGGGCTCTGTGCAGGCCAGTCAAGTTCTTCCACACCGATCTCGACAAACCACTTTTGTATGGACCTCTCTTTGTGCACGGCGGAATTGTCATGTTGAAACAGGAAAGGGCGTTGCCCGAACTGCTTCCAGAGAGGCAGTTTGGAACTCGGTAGTGAGTGTTGCAACCGAAGACAGGTGATTTGTATGCGGTACTGGCTTCAGCACTCGGCGGTCCCGTTCTGTGGTCTACCACTTCACGGCTGAGCCGTTGTTGCTCCTAGACGTTTCCACTTCACAATAACAGCACTTACAGTTGACCGGGGGCAGCTCTAGTAGGACAGGAATTTGACAAACTGACATCCTATGAAAGTCACTGAGCTCCTCAGTAGGGGCCATTCTATTGCCAATGTTTGTCAATGGAGATTGCATGGCTGTGTGCTTGATTGTATACATCTGTCAGCGACGGGTGTGGCTGAAATAGCAGAATCCACTGATTTGAAGGGGTGTTCACATACTTTTGTGTATATATATACTCTGTGTTTCTTCATTTGTAGCATTATGTGGTGATGAATATCTATCCACATTGCAGAGTCCATTGCTGAACTGGCATTTGCCCCAACACTTTATATTGTTTAATAAAATAATTGACACAAAAGCATTGAAAAGAGGGACAAAGTATTGTTGTTAAGACTGATTCGCCTCATGACTTGTCAACTTGTGCTTCATTCTGATCAACTGTAGCCTACTGATAACAACCACAGCTGGCCTAGAGTAGCCTACTGATAACAACCACAGCTGGTCTAGAGTAGCCTACTGATAACAACCACAGCTGGTCTAGAGTAGCCTACTGATAACAACCACAGCTGGTCTAGAGTAGCCTACTGATAACAACCACAGCTGGTCTAGAGTAGCCTACTGATAACAACCACAGCTGGCCTGGAGTAGTCTACTGATAACAACCACAGCTGGCCTGGAGTAGTCTACTGATAACAACCACAGCTGGTCTAGAGTAGCCTACTGATAACAACCACAGCTGGTCTAGAGTAGCCTACTGATAACAACCACAGCTGGCCTGGAGTAGTCTACTGATAACAACCACAGCTGGTCTAGAGTAGTCTACTGATAACAACCACAGCTGGCCTAGAGTAGCCTACTGATAACAACCACAGCTGGTCTAGAGTAGCCTACTGATAACAACCACAGCTGGCCTAGAGTAGCCTACTGATAACAACCACAGCTGGTCTAGAGTAGTCTACTGATAACAACCACAGCTGGTCTAGAGTAGCCTACTGATAACAACCACAGCTGGCCTAGAGTAGTCTACTGATAACTACCACAGCTGGTCTAGAGTAGCCTACTGATAACAACCACAGCTGGTCTAGAGTAGCCTACTGATAACAACCACAGCTGGCCTGGAGTAGCCTACTGATAACAACCACAGCTGGTCTAGAGTAGCCTACTGATAACAACCACAGCTGGCCTAGAGTAGCCTACTGATAACAACCACAGCTGGCCTAGAGTAGCCTACTGATAACAACCACAGCTGGTCTAGAGTAGCCTACTGATAACAACCACAGCTGGCCTAGAGTAGCCTACTGATAACAACCACAGCTGGCCTAGAGTAGTCTACTGATAACAACCACAGCTGGCCTAGAGTAGTCTACTGATAACAACCACAGCTGGTCTAGAGTAGTCTACTGATAACAACCACAGCTGGCCTAGAGTAGCCTACTGATAACAACCACAGCTGGTCTAGAGTAGCCTACTGATAACAACCACAGCTGGCCTAGAGTAGTCTACTGATAACAACCACAGCTGGTCTAGAGTAGCCTACTGATAACAACCACAGCTGGCCTGGAGTAGTCTACTGATAACAACCACAGCTGGTCTAGAGTAGCCTACTGATAACAACCACAGCTGGTCTAGAGTAGTCTACTGATAACCACCACAGCTGGCCTAGAGTAGCCTACTGATAACAACCACAGCTGGTCTAGAGTAGCCTACTGATAACAACCACAGCTGGTCTAGAGTAGCCTACTGATAACAACCACAGCTGGTCTAGAGTAGCCTACTGATAACAACCACAGCTGGCCTAGAGTAGCCTACTGATAACAACCACAGCTGGCCTGGAGTAGTCTACTGATAACAACCACAGCTGGCCTGGAGTAGCCTACTGATAACAACCACAGCTGGCCTGGAGTAGTCTACTGATAACAACCACAGCTGGTCTAGAGTAGTCTACTGATAACAACCACAGCTGGCCTGGAGTAGCCTACTGATAACAACCACAGCTGGCCTAGAGTAGCCTACTGATAACAACCACAGCTGGTCTAGAGTAGCCTACTGATAACAACCACAGCTGGTCTAGAGTAGCCTACTGATAACAACCACAGCTGGCCTGGAGTAGTCTACTGATAACAACCACAGCTGGTCTAGAGTAGCCTACTGATAACAACCACAGCTGGTCTAGAGTAGCCTACTGATAACAACCACAGCTGGCCTAGAGTAGCCTACTGATAACAACCACAGCTGGTCTAGAGTAGCCTACTGATAACAACCACAGCTGGCCTAGAGTAGCCTACTGATAACAACCACAGCTGGTCTAGAGTAGCCTACTGATAACAACCACAGCTGGCCTAGAGTAGCCTACTGATAACAACCACAGCTGGCCTAGAGTAGCCTACTGATAACAACCACAGCTGGTCTAGAGTAGCCTACTGATAACAACCACAGCTGGCCTAGAGTAGCCTACTGATAACAACCACAGCTGGCCTAGAGTAGTCTACTGATAACAACCACAGCTGGCCTAGAGTAGTCTACTGATAACAACCACAGCTGGTCTAGAGTAGCCTACTGATAACAACCACAGCTGGCCTGGAGTAGCCTACTGATAACAACCACAGCTGGTCTAGAGTAGCCTACTGATAACAACCACAGCTGGCCTAGAGTAGCCTACTGATAACAACCACAGCTGGTCTAGAGTAGCCTACTGATAACAACCACAGCTGGTCTAGAGTAGTCTACTGATAACAACCACAGCTGGCCTAGAGTAGCCTACTGATAACAACCACAGCTGGTCTAGAGTAGTCTACTGATAACAACCACAGCTGGTCTAGAGTAGCCTACTGATAACAACCACAGCTGGCCTAGAGTAGTCTACTGATAACAACCACAGCTGGTCTAGAGTAGTCTACTGATAACAACCACAGCTGGTCTAGAGTAGCCTACTGATAACAACCACAGCTGGTCTAGAGTAGCCTACTGATAACAACCACAGCTGACCTAGAGTAGTCTACTGATAACAACCACAGCTGGCCTAGAGTAGCCTACTGATAACAACCACAGCTGGCCTAGAGTAGTCTACTGATAACAACCACAGCTGGTCTAGAGTAGCCTACTGATAACAACCACAGCTGGTCTAGAGTAGTCTACTGATAACAACCACAGCTGGTCTAGAGTAGTCTACTGATAACAACCACAGCTGGTCTAGAGTAGCCTACTGATAACAACCACAGCTGGCCTAGAGTAGTCTACTGATAACAACCACAGCTGGTCTAGAGTAGCCTACTGATAACAACCACAGCTGGCCTGGAGTAGCCTACTGATAACAACCACAGCTGGCCTAGAGTAGCCTACTGATAACAACCACAGCTGGTCTAGAGTAGTCTACTGATAACAACCACAGCTGGCCTGGAGTAGCCTACTGATAACAACCACAGCTGGTCTAGAGTAGCCTACTGATAACCACCACAGCTGGTCTAGAGTAGCCTACTGATAACAACCACAGCTGGTCTAGAGTAGTCTACTGATAACAACCACAGCTGGTCTAGAGTAGCCTACTGATAACAACCACAGCTGGTCTAGAGTAGTCTACTGATAACAACCACAGCTGGTCTAGAGTAGCCTACTGATAACAACCACAGCTGGCCTAGAGTAGCCTACTGATAACCACAGCTGGTCTAGAGTAGCCTACTGATAACAACCACAGCTGGTCTAGAGTAGTCTACTGATAACAACCACAGCTGGTCTAGAGTAGCCTACTGATAACAACCACAGCTGGTCTAGAGTAGCCTACTGATAACCACAGCTGGCCTAGAGTAGCCTACTGATAACAACCACAGCTGGTCTAGAGTAGCCTACTGATAACAACCACAGCTGGCCTAGAGTAGCCTACTGATAACAACCACAGCTGGCCTAGAGTAGCCTACTGATAACAACCACAGCTGGCCTAGAGTAGCCTACTGATAACCACAGCTGGCCTAGAGTAGCCTACTGATAACCACAGCTGGCCTAGAGTAGTCTACTGATAACAACCACAGCTGGCCTAGAGTAGTCTACTGATAACAACCACAGCTGGTCTAGAGTAGTCTACTGATAACAACCACAGCTGGTCTAGAGTAGCCTACTGATAACAACCACAGCTGGTCTAGAGTAGCCTACTGATAACAACCACAGCTGGCCTGGAGTAGCCTACTGATAACAACCACAGCTGGTCTAGAGTAGTCTACTGATAACAACCACAGCTGGCCTGGAGTAGCCTACTGATAACAACCACAGCTGGTCTAGAGTAGCCTACTGATAACAACCACAGCTGGCCTGGAGTAGCCTACTGATAACAACCACAGCTGGTCTAGAGTAGCCTACTGATAACAACCACAGCTGGCCTAGAGTAGTCTACTGATAACAACCACAGCTGGTCTAGAGTAGCCTACTGATAACAACCACAGCTGGTCTAGAGTAGTCTACTGATAACAACCACAGCTGGCCTGGAGTAGCCTACTGATAACAACCACAGCTGGTCTAGAGTAGCCTACTGATAACAACCACAGCTGGTCTAGAGTAGCCTACTGATAACAACCACAGCTGGCCTGGAGTAGTCTACTGATAACAACCACAGCTGGTCTAGAGTAGCCTACTGATAACAACCACAGCTGGTCTAGAGTAGCCTACTGATAACAACCACAGCTGGTCTAGAGTAGCCTACTGATAACCACCACAGCTGGCCTAGAGTAGCCTACTGATAACAACCACAGCTGGCCTAGAGTAGCCTACTGATAACAACCACAGCTGGTCTAGAGTAGCCTACTGATAACCACCACAGCTGGTCTAGAGTAGCCTACTGATAACAACCACAGCTGGTCTAGAGTAGCCTACTGATAACAACCACAGCTGGTCTAGAGTAGCCTACTGATAACAACCACAGCTGGCCTAGAGTAGTCTACTGATAACAACCACAGCTGGCCTGGAGTAGTCTACTGATAACAACCACAGCTGGCCCAGAGTAGCCTACTGATAACAACCACAGCTGGCCTAGAGTAGCCTACTGATAACAACCACAGCTGGTCTAGAGTAGTCTACTGATAACAACCACAGCTGGCCTAGAGTAGCCTACTGATAACAACCACAGCTGGCCCAGAGTAGCCTACTGATAACAACCACAGCTGGCCTAGAGTAGCCTACTGATAACAACCACAGCTGGTCTAGAGTAGTCTACTGATAACAACCACAGCTGGCCTAGAGTAGCCTACTGATAACCACAGCTGGCCTAGAGTAGCCTACTGATAACAACCACAGCTGGCCTAGAGTAGCCTACTGATAACAACCACAGCTGGCCTGGAGTAGCCTTGTTTTAAGACGGTCATACCAGGGATCATTCAGCGATCTGAAGTCCAGGATGTAAGGGGAGGTTCTAAGGGTTGGGCTAGATGGTGATGGACTGAGAGATCAGCCAATTAAAAACTGGTGGCTGTCTGCACCGTTTCCTGCCATTGGACTCCCATTCTGAGACGTTGTGAAAGCAGACGGTTCAACAGAGAGATACGGCTGATAGAGGAGATTACACCTGGTGCACAGAGGGATGGGACCAGGAAATGGATCTGGACACATTTGAATATCGACAACCGTTCCCAACGCTTCTTATCCCCAGTTTGGTTTTTGTAACAAAACAGACAGTAAATGTGCACGTTAAGACCCATACTTGTGTCTCACTTCCCTTCTGTATGTTCCTGTTCCTGTACTGATGAATACACACAGCGGCAGAAAATACCGTGGGAGTCTTTTCCTCACCTCAGGCCCATTTATAGTCATTAACCACCAGAGGCACACTGTGTTCTTATTCTGGACAAATGGCACCCTATTCCCTTCGTAGTGCACTACTTCAGACCCTTCTAAGTATGACATGCATTTAAAGCAAGTCTGGTACATATTTCAGTGTTCAACCAACCCCCGGACGATACCGACCCGACCCCCAGACCGTACCGACCGACCGATCCCCCAGACGGTACCGACCCGACCCCCAGCGACAAGAAAAACAAGTGCTACCCGGTGAATGGTTGATGAATTTATTCCCCCATTTTAAATCAATGACTACAAACGTATCAGACAGGCGACGGCTGCAGTGCCCCAGCGAACAGACAAAAGGACACTTGGAAACAACCAAACCTAGAGATGAATGAAAGAGCATCCTTTCACACCGACTGATGCCTTGTGGGAAAACAAGACTGTGTGATCTAACAGGCCCTCTCTCTCTGCATCCAAAATGGTGCCATACTTTTGACCAGCTCTAGAAAGATTTATCTCAGAGGTTGTGAAGGGAGACATGTTCCCATAGAAAGACAATTACTGAAGCAGACGTTCCCTTTCAAGTCAATGAGACAGTTACAGGTGAACCGGCGGCCATTTTGAGTGAGTGTATTTATATGCATATTCCATGAGGGGGAGAAGGGAGTTGGAGTCCATTTACTCAGACAGGTACACAGTTATGGGTGAACTGGCGGCCATTTTGAGTGAGTAATTCCACGAGGGAGAGAAGGGAGATGGAGTCCATTTACTCAAGACAGGTAACATAATGAATCTCACTCCAGCACAACATATTTCCATTTATCTTTTACAATAAATACAGTCTTACAAAGCAAAAAAGGTGTGAACACACATTCAGTAGAAACACACACAGACAGGACACTGGGTTTAGGCAGTGAAAGGTGAGAACTAACTAGATGCCGTTGGAGGACGAGGGTTTATCTAGTCCTCAGATTATCTGGTGAAACTGACCCAGTCCTACATTAACATAAAGGTCCTGCAGCTAAAATGGCTCCCTATTCCCTACATAGTGCACTACTTTTGACCAGAGCCCTATGGGGGACCCTATCCCCTACATAGTGCACTACTTTTGACCAGAGCCCTATGGGGGACCCTATCCCCTACATAGTGCACTACTTTTGACCAGAGCCCTATTGGGGGACCCTATTCCCTACATAGTGCACTAGATAGGGAATAGGGAGCCATTTGAATTGAACCCTCATTAACACACCCCTTCTTCAAAACACAGTTCTCTCTTCATGTTATCCTCAGAGAGCTGGACAGAGCCGGTAGATAAAACACTCCCTCTTCATTCTAGTCTACCACACTTTTAAAATGTCTCCTCTTGCCCCACAACCAGAAGAACCACAGTCTCGCTAACCGTTTAAAAACCCATCAACCTGCTTCCCTCTCATCTTTTAATTAAAACTATAGCAGCGGTATCTAGACGGAATGTTACTGAATCCCACAATAAGCTGAATATGGGTTCGTTCAACAAGTCTTATGCCTGTTAGAAGCAAGACGGTGGAGCCCATTGAACTTTCACAGTAATAAATCACAATTAACCAGATTTTAATAACTAAAAAAAATGTGTGTTGCTACACGACGCATGCAAATCAAACATTTAATTTCAACGGTCACATGTACGTCTCTGTGTTACAGTGTGTCTAGTCCAGGTACGTCTCTGTTAGTGTGTCTAGTCCAGGTGTGTTACAGTGTGTCTAGTCCAGGTACGTCTCTGTTAGTGTGTCTAGTCCAGGTGTGTTACAGTGTGTCTAGTCCAGGTACGTCTCTGTTAGTCTAGTCCAGGTGTGTTACAGTGTGTCTAGTCCAGGTACGTCTCTGTTAGTGTGTCTAGTCCAGGTGTGTTACAGTGTGTCTAGTCCAGGTACGTCTCTGTTAGTCTAGTCCAGGTGTGTTACAGTGTGTCTAGTCCAGGTACGTCTCTGTTAGTGTGTCTAGTTCAGGTGTGTTACAGTGTGTCTAGTCCAGGTACGTCTCTGTTAGTGTGTCTAGTTCAGGTGTGTTACAGTGTGTCTAGTCCAGGTACGTCTCTGTTAGTCTAGTTCAGGTGTGTGTGATGCCCTCTGGCATCACATGACAAAATGACCTCCTATTCCCTTTCTAGTTCACTAGTTCAGACCATCTAGCTGACATAGTTGGCCATGGTAGTGCACTAGATAGGGAATAGGGGCCTGGTCTAAAGTAGTGCACTAGATAGGGAATAGGGGCCATTCCAGATTGGAGAGCTGTCAGCGAGACAGGCAAGGATAAAGAGGGTTAAAATAAACATGACCTTGAGTACAGGGGCAGAGGGGCCTAGGACTGGACCTGGGGTGGAGGGGCTAAGGGCCTAGGACTGGGGCGGAGGGGTACAGGACTGGACCTGGGGTGGAGGGGCTAAGGGCCTAGGACTGGGGCGGAGGGGCACAGGACTGGACCTGGGGCGGAGGGGCACAGGACTGGACCTGGGGCGGAGGGGCACAGGACTGGACCTGGGGCGGAGGGGCACAGGACTGGACCTGGGGCGGAGGGGCACAGGACTGGACCTGGGGCGGAGGGGCACAGGACTGGACCTGGGGCGGAGGGGCACAGGACTGGACCTGGGGCGGAGGGGCACAGGACTGGACCTGGGGCGGAGGGGCACAGGACTGAACCTGGGGCGGAGGGGCACAGGACTGGACCTGGGGCGGAGGGGCATAGGACTGGACCTGGGGCGGAGGGGCATAGGACTGGACCTGGGGCGGAGGGGCATAGGACTGGACCTGGGGCGGAGGGGCACAGGACTGGAGGGGCTAGGGGTATAGGACTGGACCTGGGGCGGAGGGGCACAGGACTGGACCTGGGGCGGAGGGACGAGGGGCACAGGACTGGACCTGGGGCGGAGGGGTATAAGACTGGACCTGGGACGGAGGGGCTAGGGGTACAGGACTGGACCTGAGGCGGAGGGGCTAGGGGTACAGGACTGGACCTGAGGCGGAGGGGCTAGGGGTACAGGACTGGACCTGGGGCGGAGGGGCTAGGGGTACAGGACTGGACCTGGGGCGGAGGGGCATAGGACTGGACCTGGGGCGGAGGGGCACAGGACTGGAGGGGCTAGGGGTATAGGACTGGACCTGGGGCGGAGGGGCATAGGACTGGACCTGGGGCGGAGGGGCACAGGACTGGAGGGGCTAGGGGTATAGGACTGGACCTGGGGCGGAGGGGCACAGGACTGGACCTGGGGCGGAGGGACGAGGGGCACAGGACTGGACCTGGGGCGGAGGGGTATAAGACTGGACCTGGGACGGAGGGGCTAGGGGTACAGGACTGGACCTGAGGCGGAGGGGCTAGGGGTACAGGACTGGACCTGAGGCGGAGGGGCTAGGGGTACAGGACTGGACCTGGGGCGGAGGGGCTAGGGGTACAGGACTGGACCTGGGGCGGAGGGGCTAGGGGTACAGGACTGGACCTGAGGCGGAGGGGCTAGGGGTACAGGACTGGACCTGGGGCGGAGGGGCACAGGACTGGACCTGGGGTTAGTTGATAGGCAGAAGGGTTGAGTGGGGTCAGCCTGTATCGCCCTCCAGGGGGCGTGTCCTCTAAGCCTTCTCCTCCAGTATGTTGTCCAGGGGGCGTGTCCTCTAAGCTTTCTTCTCCTCCAGTATGTTGTCCAGGGGGCGTGTCCTCTAAGCCTTCTTCTCCTCCAGTATGTTGTCCAGGGGGCGTGTCCTCTAAGCCTTCTTCTCCTCCAGTATGTTGTGCAGCTCATCAGCGCCCTCTGCTGTTTTGACCCTGATGAGCATGGCGACAGGGTTGGTAGGGTTGTTGTGGTCCACCACGGGGTTAGGAACACATATCACCATGACGTTGTTCCTCCCCATCCTGGAACAGGGTGTGGAGGCCTGGACCAGGATGTTCAACAGGATGTTACCTGGAGGAGAGAGAGAGAGGGTGTTATTGATGAGGCCTGGACCAGGATGTTCAACAGGATGTTACCTGGAGGAGAGAGAGAGAGGGTGTTATTGATGAGGGCTGGACCAGGATGTTACCTGGAGGAGAGAGAGAGAGGGTGTTATTGATGAGGGCTGGACCAGGATGTTCAACAGGATGTTACCTGGAGGAGAGAGAGAGAGGGTGTTATTGATGAGGGCTGGACCAGGATGTTCAACAGGATGTTACCTGGAGGAGAGAGAGAGAGGGTGTTATTGATGAGGGCTGGACCAGGATGTTCAACAGGATGTTACCTGGAGGAGAGAGAGAGAGGGTGTTATTGATGAGGGCTGGACCAGGATGTTCAACAGGATGTTACCTGGAAGAGGGAGAGAGGTTGTTATTGATGAGGCCTGGAACAGGATGTTACCTGGGAGAGAGACAAGTACACAATTGTTGGATGACATGCGAGTAACCCAGCTCCACTAGAGGGAGGAGACTACAGATATCCACAGTAATACCTCAGTCTGGCCACTAGAGGGAGGAGACTACAGATATCCACAGTAATACCTCAGTCTGGCCACTAGAGGGACGAGACTAAATAATCCACAGTAATACCTCAGTCTGGCCACTAGAGGGAGGAGACTACAGATATCCACAGTAATACCTCAGTCTGGCCACTAGAGGGAGGAGATGAGTGTTCAGTAAATTCCTCAAAGCCATCAGAGATAGTCTTCAACACAGCCTTAGTATGGGCCAGCAGGCATCAACACAGCCTTAGTATGGGCCAGCAGGCATCAACACAGCCTTAGTATGGGCCAGCAGGCAAAAACACAGCCTTAGTATGGGCCAGCAGGCAAAAACACAGCCTTAGTATGGGCCAGCAGGCAAAAACACAGCCTTAGTATGGGCCAGCAGTCAAAAACACAGCCTTCGTATGGGCCAGCAGTCAAAAACACAGCCTTAGTATGGGCCAGCAGTCTTCAACACAGCCTTAGTATTGGCCAGCAGTCTTCAACACAGCCTTAGTATGGGCCAGCAGTCTTCAACACAGCCTTAGTATGGGCCAGCAGTCTTCAACACAGCCTTAGTATGGGCCAGCAGTCTTCAACACAGCCTTCGTATGGGCCAGCAGGCAAAAACACTCATCAGTAAATATTTGTTGCATAAAGTGAATTGGACATCACGCTTAAAACCACAAATAAAAACGTCCTCCTATTGCTACATTTAGAAAATACAAAAATCTGCTCCTAGGATTTTACAGAGCCTGCAGTAACTTACCACAGGCAGCGTTTCCCCTAGGATTGTTTTCAGCGGTGTTGGCAAGGCTAGCGGGGCATTGCTACTTAGTGGGCGTATGCATTGGGACTAGCATTAGCACAAGGACATGCTAGGTGTTCCATAGACTTACAATCATTGAGCCAATGACTATACATTTTAAAAAGCGCCTCGGCCGAAAAAAAAATATTTTTTAAATGACATCATTTTTGCAGTGGTGGCAACAGTTAATGAATATATTGGAAACGATACTAGCCTAGCTCAGTGAAACGCCGGCAGGTGGCAACAGTTAATGAATATATTGGAAACGATACTAGCCTAGCTCAGGGAAACGCCAGCAGGTGAGAAACAAAACGACTTGCCTACAACCAAATGAATTTATTTCCCTCTACCAGTTAGTACAGTCTAGGTCAGGTTTAAACAGATTTAATAAAAGGTAGTTAAGGTAAAGGGTAAGGTTTAATAAGGCTTAATGTGGTAAGGTTTAATAAGGTTTAATGCGGTAAGGCTTAATGTGGTAAGGTTTAATAAGGTAAGGTTTAATAAGGCTTAATGCTGTAAGGTTTAATAAGGTTTAATGCGGTAAGGCTTAATGTGGTAAGGTTTAATAAGGTAAGGTTTAATAAGGCTTAATGCTGTAAGGTTTAATAAGGTTTAATGCGGTAAGGTTTAATAAGGTAAGGCTTAATGCGGTATGGTTTAATGCGGTAAGGTTTAATAAGGCTTAATAAGGTAATGTTTAATAAGGTTTAATAAGGTTTAATAAGGCTTAATGCGGTAAGGTTTAATAAGGTTTAATTCAGTAAGGTTTAATAAGGTTTAATGCAGTAAGGTTTAATAAGGTTTAATAAGGTAATGTTTAATAAGGTTTAATAAGGTAAGGCTTAATGCGGTAAGGTTTAATAAGGTAAGGCTTAATGCGGTAAGGTTTAATGCAGTAAGGTTTAATAAGGTTTAATAAGGTAATGTTTAATAAGGTTTAATAAGGTAAGGCTTAATGCGGTAAGGTTTAATAAGGTTTAATGCAGTAAGGTTTAATAAGGTTTAATAAGGTAATGTTTAATAAGGTTTAATAAGGTAAGGCTTAATGCGGTAAGGTTTAATAAGGTAAGGCTTAATGCGGTAAGGTTTAATGCGGTAAGGTTTAATAAGGCTTAATGCGGTAAGGTTTAGGCTTAATGCTTAATGCGGTAAGGTTTAATAAGGTTTAATAAGGCTTTAATGCGTTAAGGTTTAATAAGGCTTAATGCGGTAAGGTTTAATAAGGTAAGGTTTAATAAGGCTTAATGCGGTAAGGTTTAATGCGGTAAGGTTTAATAAGGCTTAATGCGGTAAGGTTTAATAAGGCTTAATGCGGTAAGGTTTAATAAGGCTTAATAAGGTAAGGTTTAATAAGGCTTAATGCGGTAAGGTTTAATAAGGTTTAATAAGGCAAGGTTTAATAAGGTTTAATAAGGCTTAATGAGGAAATGTTTAATAAGGCTTAATGCGGTAAGGTTTAATAAGGCTTAATGCTGTAAGGTTTAATAAGGTAATGTTTAATAAGGCTTAATGCGGTCAGGTTTAGTAAGGTTTAATAAGGTTTAATAAGGCTTAATGCGGTAAGGTTTAATAAGGCTTAATGCGGTAAGGTTTAATAAGGCTTAATGCTGTAAGGTTTAATAAGGCTTAATGCTGTAAGGTTTAATAAGGCTTAATGCTGTAAGGTTTAATAAGGCTTAATGCTGTAAGGTTTAATAAGGCTTAATGCTGTAAGGTTTAATAAGGCTTAATGCGGTAAGGTTTAATAAGGCTTAATGCGGTAAGTTTAATAAGGCTTAATGCAGTAAGGTTTAATAAGGCTTAATGCAGTAAGGTTTAATAAGGCTTAATGCAGTAAGGTTTAATAAGGCTTAATGCAGTAAGGTTTAATAAGGCTTAATGCGGTAAGGCTTAATAAGGTTTAATAAGGCTTAATGCGGTAAGGCTTAATAAGGCTTAATGCGGTAAGGTTTAATGCGGTAAGATTTAATAAGGTTTAATGCGGTAAGGCTTAATAAGGTTTAATAAGGCTTAATGCGGTAAGGTTTAATAAGGTTTAATAAGGCTTAATGCGGTAAGGTTTAATAAGGCTTAATGCAGTAAGGTTTAATAAGGCTTAATGCGGTAAGGCTTAATAAGGTTTAATAAGGCTTAATGCGGTAAGGTTTAATAAGGTTTAATAAGGCTTAATGCGGTAAGGTTTAATAAGGCTTAATGCGGTAAAGTTCTATATTTTAATAACATACCCAGGTTGTTATCTTTCACACCACTGAGTACAGTCTAGGTCTCTAGATAAGGTTTAATAAGGAAAGGTTTAATAAGGGTTAATATTTTAATAACCTACCCAGGTTGGTGTCAGCGCGGACTAACAGCTGTGTCTTTCACACCACTGAGTACAGTCTAGGTCTCTAGATAAGGTTTAATATTTTAATAACCTACCCAGGTTGGTGTCAGCGCGGACTAGCAGCTGTCTTTCACACCACTGAGTACAGTCTAGGTCTCTAGATAAGGTTTAATAAGGGTTAATATTTTAATAACCTACCCAGGTTGGTGTCAGCGCGGACTAGCAGCTGTGTCTTTCCGTCTGCGGTCGTCTTCAGGTGCAGTGTTCCAACTCCCTTCTCCTTGAACTCCGTGTCTTTCTTATAGAACAGTTTACACCTGGAACACACGGTGGACTGACGTCAATGTCTTTCTTATAGAACAGTTTACACCTGGAACACACGGTGGACTGACGTCAATGTCTTTCTTATAGAACAGTTTACACCTGCAACACACGGCGACTGACGTCAATGTCATCGTTTGGAAGAAACACCCCATTTCTGAATGGTAAAATATAACACCGCAGAAGGTTTGGCAAATGTGAACCATAATACATTACAGTGGCTATTTCTAAGACGTATGAAGCAGATCCTACAGATGTATAGAGAGACATATTTTTTTTAAATGTTTCTGTAAACGAAGAGGTACTTTTTGGAGTAGAACGCGTCGGTCTCCTTGATCTCCTGGACTTCCACTTTGGGGGGTTCATCCGATTCCTCCCCGTTTTCATCTACGGGGTGACAAGGAAGAGACGGACGTTATGAAAGAGCATGCAACACTGTCCAACATTATTTCATAATAAAATGTTTAAAAAGTGTCTCTGATAAGCAAATGTACAGATGAAGCAAACATATGGCCTAAATGCACTTTACACTAAGAATATTCACAATATTTCAGTATTTATTTTCCACAATGACCTTTACATGTGAGCTCAGCCCCTTGAATGTGATATCTAATAAAAAAGAGATTTAAAATCACTGGGATTAAAAACCTGAATGTGAGATCTAATAGAGGTTTAATCTGGGTTTAAAAACCTGAATGTGAGATCTAATAGAGGTTTAATCTGGGTTTAAAAACCTGAATGTGAGATCTAATTGCTAATATCTAATAACATTCTGAGTATGTTGTCTAACAGCACCATATCACCAGGTAACATTCTGGGTATGTTGTCTAACAGCACCATATCACCAGGTAACATTCTGAGTAGGTTGTCTAGCAGCACCATATCACCAGGTAACATTCTGAGTATGTTGTCTAGCAGCACCATATCACCAGGTAACATTCTGAGTATGTTGTCTAGCAGCACCATATCACCAGGTAACATTCTGAGTATGTTGTCTAGCAGCACCATATCACCAGGTAACATTCTGAGTATGTTGTCTAGCAGCACCATATCACCAGGTAACATTCTGAGTATGTTGTCTAGCAGCACCATATCACCAGGTAACATTCTGAGTATGTTGTCTAACAGCACCATATCACCAGGTAACATTCTGAGTATGTTGTCTAACATCACCATATCACCAGGTAACATTCTGAGTATGTTGTCTAACAGCACCATATCACCAGGTAACATTCTGAGTATGTTGTCCATCACTAGCAGCACCATATCACCAGGTAACATTCTGAGTGTGTTGTCCATCACTAGCAGCACCATATCACCAGGTAACATTCTGAGTATGTTGTCTAGCAGCACCATATCACCAGGTAACATTCTGAGTATGTTGTCCATCACTAGCAGCACCACATATAATATCTAAATCACATGATATCACAGCTGTCAGGACAGTAAAGTATAATATTTATATGAGCCCTACATACATTAAATCTTCCATATCGTACCTGTTGTCTGGGTGGGGGCAGCCTCCGCTTTGGCCCCACTGAAGGAGAAGGCAGGAGGAGTAGCACCTCCAAACAGGGAGGAGGAGAAGACACTAGAAGCTCCCCCGGAGCTCAGGGACCCCAACAATGAGCTGTTCCCCTTCTGGCCCGAGTTAAAGCCGATGCCGGCGGGGATCGGAGCAGGAGAGGTGGCCGAGCTGTCCACCGGGGCCGTAGCGCTGTCGTCCTTGTCCTTACGGAAGGAGAACACCGGCGCCGTGGCTGTCGAGCCGGCGGTACCAGAGGAGGGTGGTGGAGCGGTACTGGCTCCCCGCTTCTCCTCTGGTTCCGCTGCTTTGCTACCGCTCTCATCCGCCGCCACGGCAGCTCCACTCCCTCCGTATTTCTTATCGATGCTGGACAGGTGCTTCTCGTAGTCCCTGAAGATGGGGTTCAGGTCACAGAGGGGGTTTCCGTTGACGTGCTTGGTGATCCAGTCCCTGACAGAGCAGTTGAGAGCTGTGAGCTGCCTACTGTATTCCTGGTTGTTACTGCCGTTAGAGGAGAGAGAGGAGCCGGGAGACAGACTGGACACCACGGGGGAGGAACCATTTGACTGCTGCCCTGTGATGACGGCACTGGAGGGGCCGCTGAATGTTAATGAACCTAGGAGAGGAGGAGGGGAGGGGGGATAGAGGAGAGGGGATAGGGGAGGGGGGGTAGAGGAAAAGAAGGGGAATAGAGGAGAAGAGAGAGGAGAGAGGAGGAATAGAGGAGAATAGAGGAGAGGGGAGGAATAGAGGAGAGAGGAGGAATAGAGGAGAGAGGAGGAATAGAGGAGAGAGGAGGAATAGAGGAGAGGGGGGAATAGAGGAGAGGAGATAGGAGAGGAGATAGGAGATAGAGGAGAGGGGATAGAGGAGAGGGGATAGAGGAGGTGAAGAGAGAAGGAGAACGTAAACGTTACAGAGAGAGAGGCTGTGATACCTCAGAGTAACCTTAAGACTTCAGCATGAGTCACGTCGGCTGGCGCCTAGCGAACACAACGATTGTGTTGCCATTACCTTCCTCCTTCGCTTGAAAAACAAGCAGGGGAAAAAGGCAATAGTACCGTTTGTCCATCTTGAGATGCTGTAGCCGGTAAACACTTCCTCAAAATAGTCCAGATTTAATCTAAGATAACTCAAGACATATCATATATTTCTACATCTGATTAGGATGTTTGGTGCAGTATTTCTCAAGTGAAAAGATTTGTATGAAAACTAGCCTGTCATTGAATGACAAACAGATCTATGAAGGACCATGCCGAAGACCAAAACATCACAAAATGGCGTTATCATATATGGACAAACTGTTTCAGATGGGAAGCCTGCTGACGCCCTCAGTATGCCCCGTGTTTCAGATGGGAAGCACGCGGACGCCCTCAGTATGCCCCGTGTTTCAGATGGGAAGCCTGCTGACGCCCTCAGTATGCCCCGTGTTTCAGATGGGAAGCACGCGGACGCCCTCAGTATGCCCCGTGTTTCAGATGGGAAGCCTGCTGACGCCCTCAGTATGCCCCGTGTTTCAGATGGGAAGCCTGCTGACGCCCTCAGTATGCCCCGTGTTTCAGATGGGAAGCCTGCTGACGCCCTCAGTATGCCCCATGTTTCAGATGGGAAGCCTGCTGACGCCCTCAGTATGCCCCATGTTTCAGATGGGAAGCCTGCGGACGCCCTCAGTATGCCCCGTGTTTCAGATGGGAAGCCTGCAGACGCCCTCAGTATGCCCCGTGTTTCAGATGGGAAGCCTGCGGACGCCCTCAGTATGCCCCGTGTTTCAGATGGGAAGCACGCGGACGCCCTCAGTATGCCCCGTGTTTCAGATGGGAAGCACGCGGACGCCCTCAGTATGCCCCGTGTTTCAGATGGGAAGCACGCGGACGCCCTCAGTATGCCCCGTGTTTCAGATGGGAAGCACGCGGACGCCCTCAGTATGCCCCGTGTTTCAGATGGGAAGCCTGCGGACGCCCTCAGTATGCCCCGTGTTTCAGATGGGAAGCCTGCGGACGCCCTCAGTATGCCCCGTGTTTCAGATGGGAAGCACGCGGACGCCCTCAGTATGCCCCGTGTTTCAGATGGGAAGCCTGCTGACGCCCTCAGTATGCCCCGTGTTTCAGATGGGAAGCCTGCTGACGCCCTCAGTATGCCCCGTGTTTCAGATGGGAAGCCTGCGGACGCCCTCAGTATGCCCCGTGTTTCAGATGGGAAGCCTGCGGACGCCCTCAGTATGCCCCGTGTTTCAGATGGGAAGCACGCGGACGCCCTCAGTATGCCCCGTGTTTCAGATGGGAAGCACGCGGACGCCCTCAGTATGCCCCGTGTTTCAGATGGGAAGCCTGCGGACGCCCTCAGTATGCCCCGTGTTTCAGATGGGAAGCCTGCGGACGCCCTCAGTATGCCCCGTGTTTCAGATGGGAAGCCTGCGGACGCCCTCAGTATGCCCCGTGTTTCAGATGGGAAGCCTGCGGACGCCCTCAGTATGCCCCGTGTTTCAGATGGGAAGCACGCGGACGCCCTCAGTATGCCCTGTGTTTCAGATGGGAAGCCTGCTGACGCCCTCAGTATGCCCTGTGTTTCAGATGGGAAGCCTGCTGACGCCCTCAGTATGCCCTGTGTTTCAGATGGGAAGCCTGCTGACGCCCTCAGTATGCCCTGTGTTTCAGATGGGAAGCCTGCTGACGCCCTCAGTATGCCCTGTGTTTCAGATGGGAAGCACGCGGACGCCCTCAGTATGCCCCGTGTTTGACGGTAGAGAAGGAGAGCTATGTGGCTGTGAAAGCACCACACAGAGCGAGAGACGGAGAACGAGAGACGGAGAGCGAGAGACGAAGAGCGATCACGTCCTAGACTGACTGACTACTGGAGCATCTCTGTTCTGTCATTCTGCCCTCAGGCACCACACTGGGAGAGGAGCTGACACACACACAGGGAACCCCACTAACTCAGCTCCATTAACCTGTAATACCAGATCCACAGAGGGAACCCCACTGATTCAGCTCCATTAACCTGTAATACCAGATCCACAGAGGGAACCCCACTGATTCAGCTCCATTAACCTGTAATACCAGATCCACAGAGGGAACCCCACTGATTCAGCTCCATTAACCTGTAATACCAGATCCACAGAGGGAACCCCACTGACTCAGCTCCATTAACCTGTAATACCAGATCCACAGAGGGAACCCCACTAACTCAGCTCCATTAACCTGTAATACCAGATCCACAGAGGGAACCCCACTAACTCAGCTCCATTAACCTGTAATACCAGATCCACAGAGGGAACCCCACTAACTCAGCTCCATTAACCTGTAATAACAGATCCCGCTCAACAATGGAGGATTTTCAACTCTCTTTCACAAGTTATCCTATCGGACTTGCATATTTACAACGGTTTTCTACCCCCCCCCCCAAAACAATCAGTCTCTTACCTGGTGTGGTGGTCTTGGTGGCAGTAGGCGAGGTGAACCCGGTGAAGGCTGGAGCGACGGGTTTAACACTGTTCCCATTGGACAGTCCAGACAGGGGTTTAAACCCTACCCCATTCCCGAACCCGGAGAAGGCCGTGACCCCCCCAGCGGCTGGCCCGGTTCCAGATGTAGGAGCCAGAGAGAACCCTTTAAACACTTTGAATGCTCCTTCACTCTGCCCCTGTAGGCGGAAGAGACAGGAAGGAAACACATGATTCACTAAGGAAACGGGATGCTTCTATCTCCCTCCATTAGGCTAAAACATCACTGGAGGGGTCTCTTTAAAAAGGACTTCTGGCATCCAAGGAAGCACTGCTTGACTTGGGTTAAAGTAAAGCTAGAAGGAAGCACTGCTTGACTTGGGTTAAAGTAAAGCTGGAAGGAAGCACTGCTTGACTTGGGTTAAAGTAAAGCTAGAAGGAAGGAAGGAAGGAAGGAAGGAAGGAAGCACTGCTTGACTTGGGTTAAAGTAAAGCTAGAAGGAAGGAAGGAAGCACTGCTTGATTTGGGTTAAAGTAAAGCTAGAAGGAAGGAAGGAAGGAAGCACTGCTTGACTTGGGTTAAAGTAAAGCTAGAAGGAAGGAAGGAAGCACTGCTTGATTTGGGTTAAAGTAAAGCTAGAAGGAAGGAAGGAAGCACTGCTTGACTTGGGTTAAAGTAAAGCTAGAAGGAAGCACTGCTTGATTTGGGTTAAAGTAAAGCTAGAAGGAAGGAAGGAAGCACTGCTTGCCTTGGGTTAAAGTAAAGCTAGAAGGAAGCACTGCTTGATTTGGGTTAAAGTAAAGCTGGAAGGAAGGAAGGAAGGAAGCACTGCTTGACTTGGGTTAAAGTAAAGCTAGAAGGAAGCACTGCTTGATTTGGGTTAAAGTAAAGCTAGAAGGAAGGAAGGAAGCACTGCTTGCCTTGGGTTAAAGTAAAGCTAGAAGGAAGCACTGCTTGATTTGGGTTAAAGTAAAGCTAGAAGGAAGGAAGGAAGCACTGCTTGATTTGGGTTAAAGTAAAGCTAGAAGGAAGCACTGCTTGATTTGGGTTAAAGTAAAGCTGGAAGGAAGGAAGGAAGGAAGCACTGCTTGACTTGGGTTAAAGTAAAGCTAGAAGGAAGGAAGGAAGGAAGCACTGCTTGATTTGGGTTAAAGTAAAAGCTAGAAGGAAGGAAGGAAGCACTGCTTGACTTGGGTTAAAGTAAAGCTGGAAGGAAGCACTGCTTGACTTGGGTTAAAGTAAAGCTAGAAGGAAGGAAGGACTGCTTGACTTGGGTTAAAGTAAAGCTAGAAGGAAGCACTGCTTGACTTGGGTTAAAGTAAAGCTAGAAGGAAGGAAGGAAGCACTGCTTGACTTGGGTTAAAGTAAAGCTAGAAGGAAGCACTGCTTGACTTGGGTTAAAGTAAAGCTAGAAGGAAGGACTGCTTGACTTGGGTTAAAGTAAAGCTAGAAGGAAGCACTGCTTGACTTGGGTTAAAGTAAAGCTAGAAGGAAGGAAGGAAGCACTGCTTGACTTGGGTTAAAGTAAAGCTAGAAGGAAGGAAGGACTGCTTGACTTGGGTTAAAGTAAAGCTAGAAGGAAGGAAGGAAGCACTGCTTGACTTGGGTTAAAGTAAAGCTAGAAGGAAGCACTGCTTGCCTTGGGTTAAAGTAAAGCTAGAAGGAAGGACTGCTTGACTTGGGTTAAAGTAAAGCTGGAAGGAAGGAAGGAAGCACTGCTTGCCTTGGGTTAAAGTAAAGCTAGAAGGAAGCACTGCTTGACTTGGGTTAAAGTAAAGCTAGAAGGAAGGACTGCTTGACTTGGGTTAAAGTAAAGCTAGAAGGAAGGAAGGACTGCTTGACTTGGGTTAAAGTAAAGCTAGAAGGAAGGACTGCTTGACTTGGGTTAAAGTAAAGCTAGAAGGAAGGAAGGACTGCTTGACTTGGGTTAAAGTAAAGCTAGAAGGAAGGAAGGAAGCACTGCTTGACTTGGGTTAAAGTAAAGCTAGAAGGAAGCACTGCTTGACTTGGGTTAAAGTAAAGCTAGAAGGAAGGAAGGAAGCACTGCTTGACTTGGGTTAAAGTAAAGCTGGAAGGAAGGAAGGAAGCACTGCTTGACTTGGGTTAAAGTAAAGCTAGAAGGAAGGAAGGAAGGAAGCACTGCTTGACTTGGGTTAAAGTAAAGCTAGAAGGAAGGAAGGAAGCACTGCTTGACTTGGGTTAAAGTAAAGCTAGAAGGAAGGAAGCACTGCTTGACTTGGGTTAAAGTAAAGCTGGGTTGTGTTCATTAGCCACTAAACTGAAGGAAACGTGAAACAGGGATGTAGTTACCACCTGAACTTGTGCAATAAGAAGAATTGTTCTTTCTTCTAATGAACATGACCCAGGTTTCCCCCTGACAGACTAGGACAGCATGCCAGTGCCCTTGGGCGTTGGTTAGTTAACGAGTCTAGAAAAGTCTACGTGGCCATTAAGGCCAGCTTCTAGCTTACGTCACCTAGGTCAAAGGTCAACAGCGAGTCACACACACCCAGACAGCATGCATGCTAGTGCCCTTGGGCGTTGGTTAGTTAACGAGTCTAGAAAAGTCTACGTGGCCATTAAGGCCAGCTTCTAGCCTACGTCACCTAGGTCAAAGGTCAACAGCGAGTCACACACACCCAGACAGCATGCATGCCAGTGCCCTTGGGCGTTGGTTAGTCAGTCGGGCAGCCTACCTCTGAACCAGCAGCCCGACGCTTGGCCTTCTTGATGGGCCTGCTCTTCATCACATCATCACTAGCGATGGAAAACGTCCCTGCCTGATGAACACCATCAGAATACTATTAGAAATAGGATCAAATATATACAAACACATCCTTACTCTGTAATATAGTCCAGGTAATAGGTACAATACATCCTTACTCTGTAATATAGTCCAGGTAATAGGTACAATACATTATTTATTTATTTTAATTTCACCTTTATTTAACCAGGTAGACTAGTTGAGAACAAGTTCTCATTTACAACTGCGACCTGGCCAAGATTAATCAAAGCAGTGCGACACAAACAACAACACAGTTACACATGGAATAAACAAGCGTACAGTCAATAACACAACAGAGAAAAAAATAAAGTCTATATACAGTGTGTGCAAATGTCATGAGGAGGTACGGCAATAAATAGGCCATAGTAGCAAAGTAATTACAATTTAGCAGATTAACACTGGAGTGATAGATGAGCAGATGATGATGTGTAAGTAGTAATACTGGTGTGCAAAAGAGCAGCAAAGTAAATAAAAACAATATGGGGATGAGATAGGTAGATGAGGTGGGCTATTTACAGATGGGCTATGTACAGCTGCAGCGATTGGTTAGCTGCTCAGATAGCTGATGTTTAAAGTTAGTGAGGGAGATATAAGTCTCCAGCTTCAGCGATTTTTGCAATTCGTTCCAGTCATCGGCAGCAGAAAACTGAAAGGAAAGGCGGCCAAAGGAGGTGTTGGCTTTGGGGATGACCAGTGAGATATACCTGCTGGAGCGCGTGCTACGGGTGGGTGTTGTTATCGTGACCAGTGAGCTGAGATAAGGCGGAGCTTTACCTAGCAAAGACTTATAGATGACCTGGAGCTAGTGGGCCTGGCGACGAATATGAAGCGAGGGCCAGCCGACTAGAGCATACAGGCCGCAGTGGTGGGTGGTATAAGGTGATTTGGTAACAAAACGGATGGCACTGTGATAGACTGCATCCAGTTTGCTGACTAGAGTATTGGAAGCTATTTTGTAGATGACATCGCCGAAGTCGAGGATCGGTAGGATAGTCAGTTTTACTAGGGTAAGTTTGGCGGCGTGAGTGAAGGAGGCTTTGTTTTGCGAAATAGAAAGCCAATTCTTCATTTGATTTTGGATTGGAGATGTTTAATATGAGTCTGGAAGGAGAGTTTACAGTCTAGCCAGACACCTAGGTATATGTAGTTGTCCACATATTCTAGGTCAGAACCGTCCAGGGTAGTGATGCTATTCGGGCAGGCGGGTGGGGGCAGCGAACGGTTGAAAAGCATGCATTTGGTTTTTACTAGCGTTTAAGAGCAGTTGGAGGCCACAGAAGGAGTGTTGTATGGCACTGAAGCTCGTTTGGAGGTTAGTTAACACAGTGTCCAAAAAAGTGCCAGATGTATACAGAATGGTGTCGTCTGCGTAGAGGTGCATCAGGGAATCACCAGCAGCAAGAGCAACATCGTAGATATATAGAGAAAAAAAAGAGTCGGCCCGAGAATTGAACCCTGTGGTACCCCCATAGAGACTGCCAGAGGTCCGGACAACAGGCCCTCCGATTTTACACACTGAACTCTGTCTGCGAAGTAGTTGGTGAACCAGGCGAGGCAGTCATTTGAGAAACCAAGGCTATTGAGTCTGCCGATAAGAATGCAGTGATTGACAGAGTCGAAAGCCTTGGCCAGGTCGATGAAGACGGCTGCACAGTATTGTCTTTTATCGATGGCGGTTATGATATCGTTTAGTACCTTGAGCGTGGCTGAGGTGCACCCGTGACCGGCTCGGAAACCGGAATGCACAGCGGAGAAGTTACGGTGGGATTCGAAATGGTCAGTGATCTGTTTGTTCACTTGGCTTTCGAATACTTTTGAAAGGCAGGGCAGGATGGATATAGGTCTGTAACAGTTTGGGTCTAGAATGTCACCCCCTTTGAAGAGGGGGGGGGGGGTTCTACAACATTGAATCAACATGTTTTGACAAGCTTCTTTGTAACCGTAGTGACTCGGGGCTAACCGCGTAACCGTAGTGACTCGGGGTTAACCGCGTAACCGTAGTGACTCGGGGTTAACCGCGTAACCGTAGTGACTCGGGGTTAACCGCGTAACCGTAGTGACTCGGGGCTAACCGCGTAACCGTAGTGACTCGGGGCTAACCGCGTAACCGTAGTGACTCGGGGCTAACCGCGTAACCGTAGTGACTCGGGGTTAACCGCGTAACCGTAGTGACTCGGGGTTAACCGCGTAACCGTAGTGACTCGGGGTTAACCGCGTAATTGACGGTTAGAGATGAAGACCTTCATGAAAATAAACAGTAAAAAATTAATTTAAACGGCTGACAAGACGGGGCGGCCGAGCATTCGTAACATGGCCTTGAACACGATGAAACTGTTGCTCCTTGCTGAAACAAGCAACAAATAATTATTCGGTTCCCACAATGCAGCAGCAGCACACATGTAGTTACGAAATAGAATGAATAGAACAGGCTTGGAACCTGTAACCCTGGTAATATGACTGGTAAATAGAATGAATAGAACAGGCTTGGAACCTGTAACCCTGCTAATATGACTGGTAAATAGAACAGGCTTGGAACCTGTAACCCTGCTAATATGACTGGTAAATAGAACAGGCTTGGAACCTGTAACCCTGGTAATATGACTGGTAAATAGAATGAATAGAACAGGCTTGGAACCTCTAACCCTGGTAATATGACTGGTAAATAGAACAGGCTTGGAACCTGTAACCCTGGTAATATGACTGGTAAATAGAACAGGCTTGGAACCTGTAACCCTGGTAATATGACTGGTAAATAGAATGAATAGAACAGGCTTGGAACCTGTAACCCTGGTAATATGACTGGTAAATAGAACAGGCTTGGAACCTGTAACCCTGGTAATATGACTGGTAAATAGAATGAATAGAACAGGCTTGGAACCTGTAACCCTGGTAATATGACTGGTAAATAGAATGAATAGAACAGGCTTGGAACCTGTAACCCTGGTAATATGACTGGTAAATAGAATGAATAGAACAGGCTTGGAACCTGTAACCCTGGTAATATGACTGGTAAATAGAATGAATAGAACAGGCTTGGAACCTGTAACCCTGGTAATATGACTGGTAAATAGAACAGGCATGGAACCTGTAACCCTGGTAATATGACTGGTAAATAGAATGAATAGAACAGGCTTGGAACCTGTAACCTTGGTAATATGACTGGTAAATAGAATGAATAGAACAGGCTTGGAACCTGTAACCCTGGTAATATGACTGGTAAATAGAATGAATAGAACAGGCTTGGAACCTGTAACCCTGGTAATATGACTGGTAAATAGAATGAATAGAACAGGCTTGGAACCTGTAACCCTGGTAATATGACTGGTAAATAGAATGAATAGAACAGGCTTGGAACCTGTAACCCTGGTAATATGACTGGTAAATAGAATGAATAGAACAGGCTTGGAACCTGTAACCCTGGTAATATGACTGGTAAATAGAACAGGCTTGGAACCTGTAACCCTGGTAATATGACTGGTAAATAGAATGAATAGAACAGGCTTGGAACCTCTAACCCTGGTAATATGACTGGTAAATAGAATGAATAGAACAGGCTTGGAACCTGTAACCCTGGTAATATGACTGGTAAATAGAATGAATAGAACAGGCTTGGAACCTGTAACCCTGGTGATATGACTGGTAAATAGAACAGGCTTGGAACCTGTAACCCTGGTAATATGACTGGTAAATAGAATGAATAGAACAGGCTTGGAACCTGTAACCCTGGTGATATGACTGGTAAATAGAACAGGCTTGGAACCTGTAACCCTGGTAATATGACTGGTAAATAGAATGAATAGAACAGGCTTGGAACCTCTAACCCTGGTAATATGACTGGTAAATAGAATGAATAGAACAGGCTTGGAACCTGTAACCCTGGTAATATGACTGGTAAATAGAATGAATAGAACAGGCTTGGAACCTGTAACCCTGGTAATATGACTGGTAAATAGAACAGGCTTGGAACCTCTAACCCTGGTAATATGACTGGTAAATAGAATGAATAGAACAGGCTTGGAACCTGTAACCCTGGTAATATGACTGGTAAATAGAATGAATAGAACAGGCTTGGAACCTGTAACCCTGGTAATATGACTGGTAAATAGAACAGGCTTGGAACCTCTAACCCTGGTAATATGACTGGTGAATAGAATGAATAGAACAGGCTTGGAACCTGTAACCCTGGTAATATGACTGGTAAATAGAACAGGCTTGGAACCTGTAACCCTGGTAATATGACTGGTAAATAGAATAAATAGAACAGGCTTGGAACCTGTAACCCTGGTAATATGACTGGTAAATAGAATGAATAGAACAGGCTTGGAACCTGTAACCCTGGTAATATGACTGGTAAATAGAATAAATAGAACAGGCTTGGAACCTGTAACCCTGGTAATATGACTGGTAAATAGAATGAATAGAACAGGCTTGGAACCTGTAACCCTGGTAATATGACTGGTAAATAGAATGAATAGAACAGGCTTGGAACCTGTAACCCTGGTAATATGACTGGTAAATAGAATGAATAGAACAGGCTTGGAACCTCTAACCCTGGTAATATGACTGGTAAATAGAACAGGCTTGGAACCTGTAACCCTGGTAATATGACTGGTAAATAGAATGAATAGAACAGGCTTGGAACCTGTAACCCTGGTAATATGACTGGTAAATAGAATGAATAGAACAGGCTTGGAACCTCTAACCCTGGTAACATGACTGGTAAATAGAATAAATAGAACAGGATTGGAACCTGTAACCCTGGTAATATGACTGGTAAATAGAATAAATAGAACAGGATTGGAACCTGTAACCCTGGTAATATGACTGGTAAATAGAATGAATAGAACAGGCTTGGAACCTGTAACCCTGGTAAATAGAATGAATAGAACAGGCTTGGAACCTGTAACCCTGGTAATATGACTGGTAAATAGAACAGGCTTGGAACCTGTAACCCTGGTAATATGACTGGTAAATAGAACAGGCTTGGAACCTCTAACCCTGGTAATATGACTGGTAAATAGAATGAATAGAACAGGCTTGGAACCTGTAACCCTGGTAATATGACTGGTAAATAGAACAGGCTTGGAACCTGTAACCCTGGTAATATGACTGGTAAATAGAACAGGCTTGGAACCTCTAACCCTGGTAATATGACTGGTAAATAGAATGAATAGAACAGGGACTGGAACCTGTAACCCTGGTAATATGACTGGTAAATAGAATGAATAGAACAGGCTTGGAACCTGTAACCCTGGTAATATGACTGGTAAATAGAATGAATAGAACAGGCTTGGAACCTGTAACCCTGGTAATATGACTGGTGAATAGAACAGGCTTGGAACCTGTAACCCTGGTAATATGACTGGTAAATAGAATAAATAGAACAGGCTTGGAACCTGTAACCCTGGTAATATGACTGGTAAATAGAATGAATAGAACAGGCTTGGAACCTCTAACCCTGGTAATATGACTGGTAAATAGAATAAATAGAACAGGCTTGGAACCTGTAACCCTGGTAATATGACTGGTAAATAGAACAGGCTTGGAACCTCTAACCCTGGTAATATGACTGGTAAATAGAATGAATAGAACAGGCTTGGAACCTGTAACCCTGGTAATATGACTGGTAAATAGAATGAATAGAACAGGCTTGGAACCTGTAACCCTGGTAATATGACTGGTAAATAGAATGAATAGAACAGGCTTGGAACCTGTAACCCTGGTAATATAACTGGTAAATAGAATGAATAGAACAGGCTTGGAACCTGTAACCCTGGTAATATGACTGGTAAATAGAATGAATAGAACAGGCTTGGAACCTGTAACCCTGGTAATATGACTGGTAAATAGAATGAATAGAACAGGCTTGGAACCTGTAACCCTGGTAATATGACTGGTAAATAGAACAGGCTTGGAACCTGTAACCCTGGTAATATGACTGGTAAATAGAACAGGCTTGGAACCTCTAACCCTGGTAATATGACTGGTAAATAGAATGAATAGAACAGGCTTGGAACCTGTAACCCTGGTAATATGACTGGTAAATAGAATGAATAGAACAGGCTTGGAACCTGTAACCCTGGTAATATGACTGGTGAATAGAACAGGCTTGGAACCTGTAACCCTGGTAATATGACTGGTAAATAGAATAAATAGAACAGGCTTGGAACCTGTAACCCTGGTAATATGACTGGTAAATAGAATGAATAGAACAGGCTTGGAACCTCTAACCCTGGTAATATGACTGGTAAATAGAATAAATAGAACAGGCTTGGAACCTGTAACCCTGGTAATATGACTGGTAAATAGAACAGGCTTGGAACCTCTAACCCTGGTAATATGACTGGTAAATAGAATGAATAGAACAGGCTTGGAACCTGTAACCCTGGTAATATGACTGGTAAATAGAATGAATAGAACAGGCTTGGAACCTGTAACCCTGGTAATATGACTGGTAAATAGAATGAATAGAACAGGCTTGGAACCTGTAACCCTGGTAATATAACTGGTAAATAGAATGAATAGAACAGGCTTGGAACCTGTAACCCTGGTAATATGACTGGTAAATAGAATGAATAGAACAGGCTTGGAACCTGTAACCCTGGTAATATGACTGGTAAATAGAATGAATAGAACAGGCTTGGAACCTGTAACCCTGGTAATATGACTGGTAAATAGAATGAATAGAACAGGCTTGGAACCTCTAACCCTGGTAATATGACTGGTAAATAGAATGAATAGAACAGGCTTGGAACCTGTAACCCTGGTAATATGACTGGTAAATAGAATGAATAGAACAGGCTTGGAACCTCTAACCCTGGTAATATAACTGGTAAATAGAACAGGCTTGGAACCTCTAACCCTGGTAATATGACTGGTAAATAGAATGAATAGAACAGGCTTGGAACCTCTAACCCTGGTAATATGACTGGTAAATAGAATGAATAGAACAGGCTTGGAACCTGTAACCCTGGTAATATGACTGGTAAATAGAACAGGCTTGGAACCTCTAACCCTGGTAATATGACTGGTAAATAGAACAGGCTTGGAACCTCTAACCCTGGTAATATGACTGGTAAATAGAACAGGGACTGGAACCTCTAACCCTGGTAATATGACTGGTAAATAGAATGAATAGAACAGGCTTGGAACCTGTAACCCTGGTAATATGACTGGTAAATAGAATGAATAGAACAGGCTTGGAACCTGTAACCCTGGTAATATGACTGGTAAATAGAATGAATAGAACAGGCTTGGAACCTCTAACCCTGGTAATATGACTGGTAAATAGAATGAATAGAACAGGCTTGGAACCTGTAACCCTGGTAATATGACTGGTAAATAGAATGAATAGAACAGGCTTGGAACCTGTAACCCTGGTAATATGACTGGTAAATAGAATGAATAGAACAGGGACTGGAACCTGTAACCCTGGTAATATGACTGGTAAATAGAATGAATAGAACAGGCTTGGAACCTGTAACCCTGGTAATATGACTGGTAAATAGAATGAATAGAACAGGCTTGGAACCTGTAACCCTGGTAATATGACTGGTAAATAGAATGAATAGAACAGGCTTGGAACCTGTAACCCTGGTAATATGACTGGTAAATAGAATGAATAGAACAGGCTTGGAACCTCTAACCCTGGTAATATGACTGGTAAATAGAACAGGCTTGGAACCTGTAACCCTGGTAATATGACTGGTAAATAGAACAGGCTTGGAACCTGTAACCCTGGTAATATGACTGGTAAATAGAATGAATAGAACAGGCTTGGAACCTCTAACCCTGGTAATATGACTGGTAAATAGAACAGGCTTGGAACCTGTAACCCTGGTAATATGACTGGTAAATAGAATGAATAGAACAGGCTTGGAACCTGTAACCCTGGTAATATGACTGGTAAATAGAACAGGCTTGGAACCTGTAACCCTGGTAATATGACTGGTAAATAGAATGAATAGAACAGGCTGGGAACCTGTAACCCTGGTAATATGACTGGTAAATAGAATGAATAGAACAGGCTTGGAACCTGTAACCCTGGTAATATGACTGGTAAATAGAATGAATAGAACAGGCTTGGAACCTGTAACCCTGGTAATATGACTGGTAAATAGAACAGGCTTGGAACCTGTAACCCTGGTAATATGACTGGTAAATAGAATGAATAGAACAGGCTTGGAACCTGTAACCCTGGTAATATGACTGGTAAATAGAATGAATAGAACAGGCTTGGAACCTGTAACCCTGGTAATATGACTGGTAAATAGAATGAATAGAACAGGCTTGGAACCTCTAACCCTGGTAATATGACTGGTAAATAGAATGAATAGAACAGGCTTGGAACCTCTAACCCTGGTAATATGACTGGTAAATAGAATGAATAGAACAGGGACTGGAACCTGTAACCCTGGTAATATGACTGGTAAATAGAATGAATAGAACAGGCTTGGAACCTCTAACCCTGGTAATATGACTGGTAAATAGAACAGGCTTGGAACCTGTAACCCTGGTAATATGACTGGTAAATAGAACAGGCTTGGAACCTGTAACCCTGGTAATATGACTGGTAAATAGAACAGGCTTGGAACCTGTAACCCTGGTAATATGACTGGTAAATAGAATGAATAGAACAGGCTTGGAACCTGTAACCCTGGTAATATGACTGGTAAATAGAATGAATAGAACAGGCTTGGAACCTCTAACCCTGGTAATATGACTGGTAAATAGAATGAATAGAACAGGCTTGGAACCTGTAACCCTGGTAATATGACTGGTAAATAGAATGAATAGAACAGGCTTGGAACCTGTAACCCTGGTAATATGACTGGTAAATAGAACAGGCTTGGAACCTGTAACCCTGGTAATATGACTGGTAAATAGAATGAATAAAACAGGGACTGGAACCTGTAACCCTGGTAATATGACTGGTGAATAGAATGAATAGAACAGGCTTGGAACCTGTAACCCTGGTAATATGACTGGTAAATAGAATGAATAGAACAGGCTTGGAACCTCTAACCCTGGTAAATAGAATGAATAGAACAGGCTTGGAACCTCTAACCCTGGTAAATAGAATGAATAGAACAGGCTTGGAACCTGTAACCCTGGTAATATGACTGGTAAATAGAATGAATAGAACAGGCTTGGAACCTGTAACCCTGGTAATATGACTGGTAAATAGAACAGGCTTGGAACCTCTAACCCTGGTAATATGACTGGTAAATAGAATGAATAGAACAGGCTTGGAACCTGTAACCCTGGTAATATAACTGGTAAATAGAATGAATAGAACAGGCTTGGAACCTGTAACCCTGGTAATATGACTGGTAAATAGAATGAATAGAACAGGCTTGGAACCTGTAACCCTGGTAATATGACTGGTAAATAGAATGAATAGAACAGGCTTGGAACCTGTAACCCTGGTAATATGACTGGTAAATAGAATGAATAGAACAGGCTTGGAACCTCTAACCCTGGTAATATGACTGGTAAATAGAATGAATAGAACAGGGATTGGAACCTGTAACCCTGGTAATATGACTGGTAAATAGAATGAATAGAACAGGCTTGGAACCTGTAACCCTGGTAATATGACTGGTAAATAGAATGAATAGAACAGGCTTGGAACCTGTAACCCTGGTAATATGACTGGTAAATAGAATGAATAGAACAGGCTTGGAACCTGTAACCCTGGTAATATGACTGGTAAATAGAACAGGCTTGGAACCTGTAACCCTGGTAATATGACTGGTAAATAGAACAGGCTTGGAACCTCTAACCCTGGTAATATGACTGGTAAATAGAACAGGCTTGGAACCTCTAACCCTGGTAATATGACTGGTAAATAGAATGAATAGAACAGGCTTGGAACCTGTAACCCTGGTAATATGACTGGTAAATAGAATGAATAGAACAGGCTTGGAACCTGTAACCCTGGTAATATGACTGGTAAACTCATCGGTGCTAGGTATTGTGATGCAATAATTTCCATGGTAATGTAGAATGTTTATTCAAATGATGTTCACTGATGTGGCTCAAACAATGGAATGTATTATTTGTAACGTCTGTAGTGTTGAATCAACAAATAACAGCACAGGGTACACTTCCTGTTTTTACTTCCTGCTTTGCTCCAAGGTTTAAAAAAAATACAAGGTTAACACGTAATAATTCCACCAGGAAGCATTTGAAAATAAACAAATTCATGGGACCAGCTCAGTTGAAAACTACTAGCGCCGCTGCCAACTAGCAACGCCGGTCCCATGAATCGCCAAATTATGGGATATTAGAACACCTCTTGTCTTAACCTTGTAATCTTCAACCTAGATGTTAGCTAGATGATTGTCTCTTTTCTCGCATTAGCTTAAATGCTATTTTATTTCCTTACCAACCTCCTGATCGGTTTCAGACAGCTTGCCTTCTGCCGAGGCAGCGTAGCTCCAATACCGGAGCTGGTCCCATGGTTGATTCAGAGAGGTAGAACCTCAAACATTACTGTGAAGCCACTGTCTTTAACCTTCCTATTTTATAACCTAGCTTGGCTTCTACGGGGGACACTCAACATGGCCGCTAGTCCACCTGTTACGCCACCGTCCGTTCTAGTCATTCTATTTCTATGGCAGCACAAGCAGTCAGGAGCAGAGGAGAGGGGAGAAAATGTGGGTTCAAAAAATATCTCCTGAGTAACCCCCCTCCATACCAATCACTGAAGGCCTATCCAACCAGAGTCTTTATCTCCTGAGTAACCCCCCCTCCATACCAATCACTGAAGATGTCATGCAGGTGTCTATTTATGACCATTTACTGGGATGCTGAACCTATTTTATATAGCTAACAACAGAAAGGGAGTATAACGTTTTTTACGAGTACTTGGCAAATGTGTGAAAGGCTAACCCCGGACATGTGCCTGCAGGCTGTGTATTATGATACAGTCTATAGTATTATCAGGGAGACGGTAGAAACACCATGTAGCAGCCCACCTCCTCTCCCTCATCCTCCTGATCCCAGTTCCTGTCAGTCAGCTCTTTGTCAGCAATCCTCTTCGCCATCACAACGCTGCTCTCTGGAAGACAACACAGGGAGATAGTCAACACACCAATGATTCCCCTGTGATCATTAATATCATACTTCAAATGTCTCGTTATTTTGTGAGTTCCAGTGGTACATGATACGAGTATACTATAAAACAAATACAATAAAAGAAAACACTAGAGAATCTCAATAACAATATTTCAACATCAGGGACCTGGACGAACTCATTAACTTCAGCAAACTAAGTTAACTACAGTAAACTGCAAACTAAGTTTACTACAGTAACTAGTTAATTAAGGTGAGTGCGTTTCTCCTATGTCCTGTTAGACTGAGGAAGTATCTAGCTACTAGTAGCTAGCTACCGTTGATACTGATTTAAGTCACAAACTGTTATACAAGAGAGGAAAGTTGAGGACAAAAGAGCCCATATATATATATATGTCTTGTTTGGTGAATAGTTATGGGCTACTAATTATGAAATATCAACATAGGTAACTTTAGCTTGCACCATTAAGATGGCTAAATGCCTGGTAGTTAGCGATATTTAATACTAGTTAGCTAAGTAACGTTACATATAATCGAGTACGGATTTTCTCTTCTGGCTAAGGATAATTTGGCCAACCATCTGTGAGTGGACTTCCTTTCCCCTAATGTTAGCAAACTCTAAATGTGTGTCATTTTCAAAGACAACGTAGCTAGCCGACTAAAAGTTGGCGAACATCAGCTGCCGGTAGCAAGAACACGCGTTGTTCATTTAGCTAGCAAGCTAGCTAGTTCGCTAACCAATTTAGCAAGTTGCTTTTTGGCATTATGGATTTGGTACCTTTTAGTCACCGTCGTATAGAGTAACGTTGGAGTGTACTTTGCGTGTTTAGCATGGCCATATTATATTACTCCATGCTAGCTACTGTAGCACCACCATCACCAATATGAACGTTAGCCAAACAACCATGAAGTCTCCTGCTAGCTGTGTTGATAGGCTAGCTACTGCTCCGATGTCATTGAATATAAAGAAACATACCTTTTTTCCCTAATTAAAATGTTCGATAACAACTCCCTTGATAGTAAAACAATTCCAAATGCTACTAAACTTTGAATAATCGCTGGTTGTCCGATCAGCGAAGAAGAAGAAGAAGCAAAGCGAGAGGTTTTACTCCGCCCACGGAATTGTGATTTATTTTGTTGCTATGGGGTCAATGAGAGTGTAGAATTTGGTCAAACTTAAAATGTAATTGCTAATTTGCTACATGAGCTTTATTTGGTCGAATAAAAGTTTCGCAATGGTTAGGCTGTTACGAATGCACTGATAAAAGTGGACGCACGTACTACTTTCGTGAACTTGATTAATAAAAAATAAAACAACGACTTTATGTTATTCATATGTGTATCTGCCCTCTCATTGGCTAGAATGGTCCGCCTGATCTCGCCCGTTCTATATACCTCAGACTACGTTTACACGCACACAATAATGCGATTATTTTGGACAGTCAGATTCACATAAGAGTTCGATTAAAACGTTTACATGCTTTGAAAGAAGAACGATTCTCTAATAATCCTGTTTACATGGACACATCTGAAAATTATATCTGATGGAACTGATAAATGCAATCAAAATAAACGTTCCTACCACACAGCCAACATGTTATTTTTGGGAACTATATTTGATTCTTGTATGTGAAAAAAACGACTTATAAGAAGCATAGATTCCGTTCCAAACTCACTCCTGCTAAAGTGGGCTGTTCACCTGGCTGGTTGTAGCACACGCAGAGGTCAAATACACTTCCGGAATGCCGATTGTGTTTACACGTCCTAATAATTCGAAAGATTCCTCAGAAAACCAGATGTTTTAATCGGCGTATGATTTTGACCGTACGCCGATTATTAAAATAAACAGAAGAAAGTGTTTACATGACTATTGCGTAATCAGCCTACTGCCATAATTTATTTAATATCAAAGTATTAGTGTGCAATGGAAACATACTGAGTACGTTTACATGTACAATAATAATTTGATATTAAACTGACCAAATTCAGCACTTGGTAAAACAAGCCTTCCTCTTATGAACGAGTTAAGTGAGTTTGGAAAAACAAAGTTTGTATCTTATAAATAGTTTTCACATACAAACTTTATATGTCTTAACTCAGATTCAATTAGTCTTGTCAAAAATAACATGTGGTCACTGTGGTAGAATATTTTTTGGGATCAGCAATTTTTTTATTCATCAACAGTCCCATCGGTAACTTGATTTCAGATGTGTCCATGTAAACAGGATTATTAGGGAAATCGTTCTTCTTGCAAAGCATGAAAACGTTTTAAATAAACTATTATATTAACCTATCTACAATAATCGCATTATTTTGTGCATGTAACCGTGCTCAGTAATGTCTCTACCTCCCGCCTGCATTCCATCTTTGACAACATGTATTTCCATCGTTAGAGCGGTCACTTGATTATCTTGTCAATATAATAGAAAGTCTTTGGTTTAGTTTAGTAAATTTCTCCAGGCCTTTTCACGCCGCCATTTCACAAAACGGAATCTCCGCGCGCCTCGTCTCCGTTGGCCCAATGCGCAAGTGCGAAATATAGGACCATTCATGGGAGTTGTAGTCATGTAGCAGAGTTTGAGAGTCCTTAAGAGCTCGGTGTCTGTTTGTCTGGCTGTTTTAAAATATTTCTACTGAAATGACAAAAAAATCCCCAAAACTCCACTTCCTCAAGAGCCTTGTGATGAGGAGATGTACACTAGACACACACACACACACACACACACACACACACACACACACACACACACACACACACACACACACACACACACACACACACACACACACACACACACACACACACACACTCTTAGAGTTGTACCACACTATATATCTTGTCAGTGAGGCATATGGGGCTTATATACAATATTCATATTGTATGATTCAAAATAGGCACAGAGTGTGCTTGTGATACTTATGGCATGAGATGGTGTCTTCCACATCAGGGCTGTGGCCTCAAATCATTAAGGCTCTACCCCATGCTAGATTACGGAGACGTACTTTATAGATCGACAGGTAAGGGTGTTCTCGAGCGGCTAGATGTTCTTTACCATTCGGACATCAGATTTTCCACCAATGCTCCTTATAGGACACATCACTACACTCTATACTCTTCTGTAAACTGGTCATCTCTGTATACCGGTCGCAAGACCCACTGGTTGATGCTTATTTATAAAAACCTTCTTAGGCCTCACTCCCCCTTATCTGAGATATCTACTGCAGCCCTCATCCTCCACATATAACACCCGTTCTGCCAGTCACATTCTGTTAAAGTTCCCCAAAGCACACACATCCCTGGGTCGCTCGTCTTTTCAGTTTTCTGCAGCTAGCGACTGGAACGAGCTGCAACAAACACTCAAACTGGACAGTTTTATCTCCATCTCTTCATTCAAAGACTCATTCATGGATACTCTTACTGACAGTCGTGGCTGCTTTGTGTGATGTATTGTTGTCTCTACCTTCTTGCCCTTTGTGCTGTTGTCTGTGCCCAACAATGTTTGTACCCTGTTTTTGTGTTGCTACCATGTTGTGTTGCTACCATGTTGTGTTTCTACCATGTTGTGTTGCTACCATGTTGTGCTGCTACCATGTTGTCCTGCTACCATGTTGTGTTGTCATGTGTTGCTGCCTTGCTATGTTGTTGTCTTAGGTCTCTCTTTATGTAGTGTTGTCTCTCTTGTCATGATGTGTGTTTTGTCCTATATTTATATTTAATTTATTTGTTATTTTTTATCCCAGCCTCCGTCCCTGCAGGAGGCCTTTTGCCGTTTGGTAGGCCGTCATTGTAAATAAGAATTTGTTCTTAACTGACTTGCCTAGTTAAATAAAGGTTAAATAAAAAATAATATAAAATTAAAATAGCTAGGCTCCAGAGCAGCAGTAGACCAGGCTGCAGTAGACCAGGCTGCAGTAGACCAGGCTGCAGTAGACCAGGCTGCAGGCTACAGAGGCTCCCAGGGACTGAGGGTAGAATGGCTCCAGTACTGCAGTAGGCCCTGGCTGCAGTAGGCCAGGCTGCAGTAGACAATGGCTGCAGTAGGCCAGGCTTCAGACTAGAGAGGCTCCAGAGACTGGGGTGTAGAATGGCTCCAGTACTGCAGTAGGCTATGGCTGCAGTAGGCCAGGCTGCAGTAGACCAGGCTGCAGACTAGAGAGGCTCCAGAGACTGGGGGGTAGAATGGCTCCAGTACTGCAGTAGGTCTGACTGCAGACTACAGAGGCTCCAGGGACTAGGAGGTAGAATGGCTCCAGTACTGCAGTAGGCCTGACTGCAGACTCGAGAGGCTCGAGGGACTAGGGGGTAGAACCGTAGAATGGTGCAGAGTTGGGAAGCAGAGCAGATGGCTAGTCTCCAAGCTCCCAGGATTCTCCAGTCCAGTGCCATGGCCTTGACAAGGCCGGAACAGGTGCTGGAGAAAAGGATGAAGTGAGCTGGGGGCTCTAGAGGGCCTTGACCAGGGGAGACTTCAGCCCTGAGCATCTGGCCAGGAGGAAATACAGTAGGCCGGGGAGCCTTGGGTTGGTTGGGCACTGCTGGAAAGAGAAAGCTGTTCCAACAGGGAGAGAGCAGGGACAAAAAGGTCATCGAAGAGAATTCAAGGTAAATATAAATGTAAGGTGCATGAAGTAAAGAGGACCTTTAAAATCATTTTACAGTGGAGTGCAATGCATGCTGGGGGAAGCCAACTACAATGTATGCTGGGGGAAGCCAACTACAATGCATGCTGGGGAAGCCAACTACAATGAGTCAGTGGAGTGAAATGCATGCTGGGGAAGCCAACTACAATGAGTCAGTGGAGTGAAATGCATGCTGGGAAGCCATCTACAATGAGTCAGTGGAGTGAAATGCATGCTGGGAAGCGATCTACCATGGGTCAGTGGAGTGAAATGCATGCTGGGGAAGCCATCTACCATGGGTCAGTGGAGTGAAATGCATGCTGGGGAAGCCAACTATCATGGGTCAGTGGAGTGAAATGCATGCTGGGGAAGCCATCTACAATGAGTCAGTGGAGTGAAATGCATGCTGGGAAGCCATCTACCATGGGTCAGTGGAGTGAAATGCATGCTGGGGAAGCCAACTACCATGGGTCAGTGGAGTGAAATGCATGCTGGGAAGCCATCTACCATGGGTCAGTGGAGTGAAATGCATGCTGGGGGAAGCCAACTACCATGGGTCAGTGGAGTGAAATGCATGCTGGGGGAAGCCATCTACCATGGGTCAGTGGACTGAAATGCATGCTGGGAAGCCATCTACAATGAGTCAGTGGAGTGAAATGCATGCTGGGGGAGCCAACTACAATGGGTCAGTGGAGTGAAATGCATGCTGGGAAGCCATCTACCATGGCCCAGTGGAGTGAAATGCATGCTGGGGGAGCCAACTACCATGGGTCAGTGGAGTGAAATGCATGCTGGGGAAGCCAACTACCATGGCCCAGTGGAGTGAAATGCATGCTGGGAAGCCATCTACCATAGGTCCTAGCTTGCTGGATTATTTTTTAATTTGACTGTTACTTTTCAACTTGACAATGATATTAATTTGTCTTACCGGTATTCAGAGCACCAGTGAAGTGCATTAGGTTCAGTCATCCATAGAGGGCCTTGGTAGGCTATTCTCCAGGCCAGGGAGGAGGGGCGTAGATGGGGTAACAAAAGGAGGCCCTCTGCCTGCCTGCTGGGTGGAAGAGATTACCAGCCAGGCTGACAAAATGGAGGGGCCCTACTGGGCACTACAGGGGAAGCACTTCCATAGGACGGTTAAGAGTGAGTTACACACACACACACACACACACACACACACACACACACACACACACACACACACACACACACACACACACACACACACACACACCACACACCACACACCACACACACACACAGGTTCAGCCAATAGGCATGGTAGGGTAGCTGACAGGATCAATAGATTTCAGATGTTCAGATGGAGACTTCAGAGACTGGCTAGAATCACAGGTGTGTTTGTCCCTGGACAGACAGAGACTGGTTAGAATCACAGGCTTGTTTGTCCCTGGACAGACAGAGACTGGTTAGAATCACAGGTTTGTTTGTCCCTGGACAGACAGAGACTGGTTAGAATCACAGGCGTGTTTGTCCCTGGACAGACAGAGACTGGTTAGAATCACAGGTGTGTTTGTCCCTGGACAGACAGAGACTGGTTAGAATCACAGGCTTGTTTGTCCCTGGACAGACAGAGACTGGTTAGAATCACAGGTTTGTTTGTCCCTGGACAGACAGAGACTGGTTAGAATCACAGGCGTGTTTGTCCCTGGACAGACAGAGACTGGTTAGAATCACAGGTGTGTTTGTCCCTGGACAGACAGAGACTGGTTAGAATCACAGGTGTGTTATTACCCTGGACAGACAGAGACTGGTTAGAATCACAGGCTTGTATTTCCCTGGACAGACAGAGACTGGTTAGAATCACAGGTGTGTTTGTCCCTGGACAGACAGAGACTGGTTAGAATCACAGGTGTGTTTGTCCCTGGACAGACAGAGACTGGTTAGAATCACAGGTGTGTTATTACCCTGGACAGACAGAGACTGGTTAGAATCACAGGTGTGTTTGTCCCTGGACAGACAGAGACTGGTTAGAATCACTACGAGAGGATGTCAGACCCCTGTGATTATTGCCCGATGAGCTTCTGATTCTAACACGGCATCAATACATCAGGACAAGGCCAATACGTGTTCAACCACTCGTCTGTTATGTCAGAGCTTTGGTCAGGAAGAATTGCAATTGGATATACAACTAAATCTGGTACAATATTTTAGATATACAGCTTTTTTTTAAAACCATATAATTCCATGTAAAATATTATAATGAATATCGTGAACTATAGCATCTCTATGCTTTATAACACACTCGCTATTTGTCTCATAGAAAACATCCCTTCAGTTATGTTCTTGCTTATATCCACAGGTCTTAATTATAATTCCTGCAGCAGCCATCTCTAATAGCTGGTCTGTTCTCATCATGACATATCTACATCCAAAATGGCCACCCTATTCACTATATAGTGCACTACTTTGGACCCGGGGGCATAGGGCTCTGGTTAACATCAGTGCGCTATGTAGTGAATAGCAGGGTTCGGTTTGGGACGCGTTGTCATGTTTAAATGTCAATCAGGCGCTATGCAGATCACTGAAGCAGTAATTACACCCAATTAGTTAGCAGCGTTATACAGTAATTAGTAGAGTGACAAATTAATTTCATGACTCAATACAAAATCACCACTATCAAAAGAAATGAGAACTACAATGCTAACTGTGGAATTAGATGTGTATTTCTCTCCTAGCAAAATAAATGCTAACGGTGGAATTAGGGTACTAACTAGTGGCAGGGAAGGGTACTAACTAGTGGCAGGGAAGGGTACTAACTAGTGACAGGGAAGGGTACTAACTAGTGACAGGGAAGGGTACTAACTAGTGACAGGGAAGGGTACTAACTAGTGGCAGGGCAGGGGACTAACTAGTGTCAGGGAAGGGTACTAACTAGTGGCAGGGAAGGGTACTAACTAGTGGCAGGGAAGGGTACTAACTAGTGACAGGGAAGGGTACTAACTAGTGACAGGGAAGGGTACTAACTAGTGTCAGGGAAGGGTACTAACTAGTGTCAGGGAAGGGTACTAACTAGTGACAGGGAAGGGTACTAACTAGTGTCAGGGAAGGGTACTAACTAGTGACAGGGAAGGGTACTAACTAGTGACAGGGAAGGGTACTAACTAGTGGCAGGGCAGGGGACTAACTAGTGTCAGGGAAGGGTACTAACTAGTGGCAGGGAAGGGTACTAACTAGTGGCAGGGAAGGGTACTAACTAGTGACAGGGAAGGGTACTAACTAGTGACAGGGAAGGGTACTAACTAGTGTCAGGGAAGGGTACTAACTAGTGTCAGGGAAGGGTACTAACTAGTGACAGGGAAGGGTACTAACTAGTGTCAGGGAAGGGTACTAACTAGTGACAGGGAAGGGTACTAACTAGTGACAGGGAAGGGTACTAACTAGTGACAGGGAAGGGTACTAACTAGTGACAGGGAAGGGTACTAACTAGTGACAGGGAAGGGTACTAACTAGTGACAGGGAAGGGTACTAACTAGTGTCAGGGAAGGGTACTAACTAGTGTCAGGGAAGGGTACTAACTAGTGACAGGGAAGGGTACTAACTAGTGACAGGGAAGGGTACTAACTAGTGTCAGGGAAGGGTACTAACTAGTGTCAGGGAAGGGTACTAACTAGTGGCAGGGAAGGGTACTAACTAGTGACAGGGAAGGGTACTAACTAGTGACAGGGAAGGGTACTAACTAGTGACAGGGAAGGGTACTAACTAGTGGCAGGGCAGGGGACTAACTAGTGGCAGGGAAGGGTACTAACTAGTGGCAGGGAAGGGTACTAACTAGTGGCAGGGAAGGGTACTAACTAGTGACAGGGAAGGGTACTAACTAGTGTCAGGGAAGGGTACTAACTAGTGACAGGGAAGGGTACTAACTAGTGTCAGGGAAGGGTACTAACTAGTGACAGGGAAGGGTACCAACTAGTGACAGGGAAGGGTACTAACTAGTGGCAGGGAAGGGTACTAACTAGTGTCAGGGAAGGGTACTAACTAGTGACAGGGAAGGGTACTAACTAGTGACAGGGAAGGGTACTAACTAGTGACAGGGAAGGGTACTAACTAGTGGCAGGGCAGGGGACTAACTAGTGGCAGGGAAGGGTACTAACTAGTGGCAGGGAAGGGTACTAACTAGTGACAGGGAAGGGTACTAACTAGTGTCAGGGAAGGGTACTAACTAGTGACAGGGAAGGGTACCAACTAGTGACAGGGAAGGGTACTAACTAGTGGCAGGGAAGGGTACTAACTAGTGACCGGGAAGGGCTCTAGCTGTGTCCTATTGGCTGTTTGGGAGGGTACAGAGAGCTGTGTCCTATTGGCTGTTAGGGAGGGTGCAAGGAGCTGTGTCCTATTGGCTGTTAGGGAGGGTGCAGGGAGCTGTGTCCTATTGGCTGTTAGGGAGGGTGCAGAAGAAAACGTTTAATGGTATATGGCTTCATAGAAATGACAAATTAAATGTTTAAAAAAGTTATATATACTTATACTCTGATGTTAAATGAAAGTCAAATGTATCCTCAACCTGATTTCACTGTGTACCAAGCCTGATATCACTGTGTACCAAGCCTGATATCACTGTGTACCAAGCCTGATATCACTGTGTACCCAGCTTGATATTGCTGTGTACCAAGCCTGATATCACGGTGTACCAAGCCTGATATCACTGTGTACCAAGCCATGTGGGTTGGAAAGGAGTAAAAGTAAATGAAATTAAAAATAGAAGCAGAAATCAAACCAGGGATCTCTGTTTCCTCTCATGAAAGAGACAATCAACACGTCTCCCTCTTAACTCCCCCACAACCTCTCAGGTGCTGCAGTATTAAAGGCCCAGTGCGGTCAAAAACATGATTTTCTTATGTTTTATATATATTTCCACACTATGAGGTTGGAATAATACTGTGAATTTGTGAAAATGATTATAATGCTGTTTTAGTATAAGAGCTGTTTGGAAAGACTTCCTGAAATATCAGTTAGTTAGTTAATAGACCAATCAGAAAGAGAGTTCCAAACCTCTCTGCGAATAACAGCTAGTTTTTAGTTTTCCCCTCCCCACTCAGACCACTCCCAGATAATCCTAGGAAAATACTTACTTGAGAAATTGCTCTTTGCTAAGAAGCTATTTGTGTTGCTCTTTAACCATTTTAATTTTAAAATAATCACAATAAGGCTCACTGTTGATTCTTCTCATGGTTTTCTGTCTACATCCCGACCGGCACCCTATTCCCTACATAGTGCACTACTTTGGACCAGGGTCGGTAGGTTTCTGGCACCCTATTCCCTACATAGTGCACTACTTTAGACCAGGGTCGGTAGGTCTCTGACACCCTATTCCCTACATAGTGCACTACTTTGGACCAGGGTCGGTAGGACTTTGGCACCCTATTCCCTACATAATGCACTACTTTGGACCAGGGTCGGTAGGTCTCTGGCACCCTATTCCCTACATAGTGCACTACTTTAGACCATGGTCAGTAGGACTCTGGCGCCATAGTCCCTACATAGTGCACTCCTTTTGATCAAAACCATAGGGTACCTGGTCAGAATAAGTGCACTACATAGGGAATAGGGTGCCATTTGGGACACTCACTCTGACTTCAACATAAGGTTTGTCCCTCACCTGTTTCTACACACAGCCTTAAGCTATAATTATTATCTGGTAAACATGAATGAATACGACAGCTAGACTGAAATGGAGAACGCTGCTGAACAACATGATGAGAACTTCCTCAATGGCCTTATGACAGTGGTATAGACCACCTACTGTACATGGTTACATCACTTCCTGTCATGGCCTCTATCACTTCCTGTTTCCTCAACCATCCAGATTAGACATACATTACATTATGACAGTGGTATAGACCACCTACTGTACATGGTTACATTATAGGCCTCTATCACTTCCTGTTTCCTCAACCATCCAGATTATACATCATTACATTATGACAGTGGTATAGACCACCTACTGTACATGGTTACATCACTTCCTGTCATGGCCTCTATCACTTCCTGTTTCCTCAACCATCCAGATTAAACATACATTACATTATGACAGGGGTATAGACCACCTACTGTACATGGTTACATCACTTCCTGTCATGGCCTCTATCACTTCCTGTTTCCTCAACCATCCAGAATAGACATCATTACATTATGACAGTGGTATAGACCACCTACTGTACATGGTTACATCACTTCCTGTCATGGCCTCTATAACTTCCTGTTTCCTCAACCATCCAGAATATACATCATTACATTATGACAGTGGTATAGACCACCTACTGTACATGGTTACATCACTTCCTGTCATGGCCTCTATCACTTCCTGTTTCCTCAACCATCCAGAATAGACATCATTACATTATGACAGTGGTATAGACCACCTACTGTACATGGTTACATCACTTCCTGTCATGGCCTCTATCACTTCCTGTTTCCTCAACCATCCAGAATATACATCATTACATTATGACAGTGGTATAGACCACCTACTTACATGGTTACATCACTTCCTGTCATGGCCTCTATCACTTCCTGTTTCCTCAACCATCCAGAATATACATCATTACATTATGACAGTGGTATAGACCACCTACTGTACATGGTTACATCACTTCCTGTCATGGCCTCTATCACTTCCTGTTTCCTCAACCATCCAGAATAGACATCATTACATTATGACAGTGGTATAGACCACCTACTGTACATGGTTACATCACTTCCTGTTTCCTCAACCATCCAGAATATACATCATTACATTATGACAGTGGTATAGACCACCTACTGTACATGGTTACATTATAGGCCTCTATCACTTCCTGTTTCCTCAACCATCCAGAATAGACATACATTACATTATGACAGTGGTATAGACCACCTACTGTACATGGTTACATTATAGGCCTCTATCACTTCCTGTTTCCTCAACCATCCAGATTAGACATACATTACACCAACCATGGGGTTTACAAATGGACATGACTTGTTATCTAGAGGTCTATAGTTATGATACCAACACAAACTTCTATGAAGTGTGATAATTACCATTATCTGGTTGTCTTTTCAAAACTCTCCTTACATACCAATCACCTGGGTTGAGTCTGAAATGGCTTCCTAGTCCCCTAATTAGTGCACTACTTTTGTCCATGGTCAGTAGGACTCTGGCACCCTATTCCCTACATAGTGCACTACTTTAGACCATGGTCAGTAGGACTCTGGCACCCTATTCCCTACATAGTGCACTACTTTAGACCAGGGTCAGTAGGACTCTGGCACCCTATTCCCTACATAGTGCACTACTTTTGTCCAGAGTCCTATGGGGGCGCTAGTTAAAAGTAGTGCACTATATAGGGGAACGGGTTGTCATTTCAAGACGCAACCTGTTTCCCGATGAGCGTGCTGTGTTACTGAGTTTGTGCTTTGGTACCTTGATGAGACTAAATGTTATCCCACAAAACATTGCCTTCTATACAGGAGGGTGTTTTGTGTTTTTTTCCCCCCACTGATAAGAATTTAATTCACTTCCTTTTGTGTACAGGAAGAGAACACATTGGCTTTCTCTCCAGCTCGGGCGAAAAGAAAGCACAGTCACGGACAATAAATAGACTGCGGGAGATTTGCCTTCATAAAAGTACTCTTGAAGTTCAGAATAACAGTGAGTCACATTAGAAAGGGTGTGTCCCAAATGGAACCCTATTCCCTATTTAGTGCACTACTTTGGACCAGGGTCGGTAGGACTGTGGCACCCTATTCCCTATTTAGTGCACTACTTTTGACCCGAGCCTTATGGGTCCTATTTATAGCCCCATAGGCCCTGGTCTAAAGTAGTGCACTATATAGGGAATAGGGCTCTGGTCTAAAGTAGTGCACTATATATAGGGAATAGGGTTCCATTGGGGACGCAGAACCAAGATTGCGTATATCTCCACATGTGATTTTTCTCACCAGATTGAACAATACGAGGTTTTACAATGAGAGTGCTGAGATTCAACCAATCACAATTGTTTATTTTTAGAGACGAAATGTAATTTTGTGGACAAAGCAGAAACCATTTCCATAGTGATACAATTACACTCTGGATGCTAGGCAAATGGCACCGATTCCCACAGTGCACTTCTTCTGACCAAAAACAGGGTAGGGTTCTACAGTATTCAACAAGCACAGCACTTTACACAAATGACTGACGATTGGCTGAGAGAAATTGGTGATAAAAAAAAGATTGTTGAGGGGGGCTGTTTTGTTCGACTTCCGTGTGGCTTTTTGACACTTATCGTTCATAGTTTGCGTATGTGTTATGGCTTTACATCCCCCCTGCTATAATGTGGATAAAGAGTTACCTGTCTAACAGAACACAGAGAGTGTTCTTTAATGGAAGCCTCTCCAACATAATCCAGGTAGAATCAGGAATTCCCCAGGGCAGCTGTCTAGGCCCATTACCATGTTCAAACTTTACTAATGAATTGCCATTGGCGTTGAGTAAAGCCAGTGTGTCTATGTATGTGGATGACTTAACACTATACACGTCAGCTACTACAGCGACTGAAATGACTGCAACACTTAACAAAGAGCTGCAGTTAGTTTGAGAGTGGGTGGCAAGGAATAAATTAGCCCTAAATATTTATACAACTAAAAGCATTGTATTTGGGACAAATCATTCCCTAAACCCTAAACCTCAACTACATCATGTAATGAATAATGTGGAAATTGAGCAGGTTTAAGTGACTAAACTGCTTGGATTTACCCTGGGTTGTAAACTGTCAAGGTCAAAACATGTTGATACAACAGTAGCTAAGATGGGGAGAGGTCTGTCCATAATAAAGCGATGCTCTGCCTTCTTAACAACACTATCAACAAGGCAGGTCCTACAGGCCCTAGTTTCTACCTTCTTAACAGCACTATCAACAAGCCAGGTCCTACAGGCCCTAGTTTCGCCCTTCTTAACAGCACTATCAACAAGGCAGGTCCTACAGGACCTAGTTTTGTCGCACCTGGACTACTGTTCTGTCGTGTGGTCAGGTGCCACAAAAAAAGGACTTAGAAAAATTGCAATTGGCTCAGAACAGGACAACACGGCTGGCCCTTGGATGTACACAGAGAGCTAATATGAATAATATGCATGTTAATCTCTCATGGCTCAAAGTGGAGGAGAGATTGACTTCATCACTGCTTGTATTTATGAGAGGTATTGACATGTTGAATGCACCGAGCTGTCTGTCTAAACTAGCAGCACACAGCTCAGACACCCATGTATACCCCACAAGACATGCCACCAGAGGTCTGTTTAAACTACTGGCACACAGCTCAGACACCCATGCAGACCCCACAAGACATGCCACCAGAGGTCTCTTCACAGCCCCCAAGTCCAGAACAGACTATGTGAGGCGCACAGTACTACATAGAGCCATGACTACATGGAACTCTATTCCACATCAGGTAACTGATGCAGCAGGAGAATCAGATTTTAAAAAACAGATTAAAATACACCTTCTGGAACATCGGGGACTTTGAAACAACACAAACATAGGCACAGACACATGCATACACACACACACACATACACGATAGCATACGCACTATACACACACGTACACATGGATTCAGTACTGTAGATATGTGGTAGTGGTGGAGTAGGGGCCTGAGGGCACACAGTGTGTTGTGAATGTAATGTAATGTTTTTAAAATGGTATAAACTGCCTTAATTTGGCTGGACCCCAGGAAGAGTAGCTGCTGCTTTGGCAGGAAGAAATGGGGATCCATAATAAACCCCAGGAAGAGTAGCTGCTGCCTTGGCAGGAACTAATGGGGATCCATAATAAATCCCAGGAAGAGTAGCTGCTGCCTTGGCAGGAAGTAATGGGGATCCATAATAGACCCCAGGAAGAGTAGCTGCTGCCTTGGCAGGAAGTAATGGGGATCCATAATAAACCCCAGGAAGAGTAGCTGCTGCCTTGGCAGGAACTAATGGGGATCCATAATAAACCCCAGGAAGAGTAGCTGCTGCCTTGGCAGGAACTAATGGGGATCCATAATAAACCCCAGGAAGAGTAGCTGCTGCCTTGGCAGGAACTAATGGGGATCCATAATAAACCCCAGGAAGAGTAGCTGCTGCCTTGGCAGGAAGTAATGGGGATCCATAATAAACCCCAGGAAGAGTAGCTGCTGCCTTGGCAGGAAGTAATGGGGATCCATAATAAACCCCAGGAAGAGTAGCTGCTGCCTTGGCAGGAACTAATGGGGATCCATAATAAACCCCAGGAAGAGTAGCTGCTGCCTTGGCAGGAACTAATGGGGATCCATAATAAACCCCAGGAAGAGTAGCTGCTGCCTTGGCAGGAACTAATGGGGATCCATAATAAACCCCAGGAAGAGTAGCTGCTGCCTTGGCAGGAAGTAATGGGGATCCATAATAAACCCCAGGAAGAGTAGCTGCTGCCTTGGCAGGAACTAATGGGGATCCATAATAAACCCCAGGAAGAGTAGCTGCTGCCTTGGCAGGAACTAATGGGGATCCATAATAAACCCCAGGAAGAGTAGCTGCTGCCTTGGCAGGAAGTAATGGGGATCCATAATAAACCCCCGGAAGAGTAGCTGCTGCCTTGGCAGGAACTAATGGGGATCCATAATAAACCCCAGGAAGAGTAGCTGCTGCCTTGGCAGGAACTAATGGGGATCCATAATAAACCCCAGGAAGAGTAGCTGCTGCCTTGGCAGGAACTAATGGGGATCCATAATAAACCCCAGGAAGAGTAGCTGTTGCCTTGGCAGGAACTAATGGGGATCCATAATAAACCCCAGGAAGAGTAGCTGCTGCCTTGGCAGGAACTAATGGGGATCCATAATAAACCCCAGGAAGAGTAGCTGTTGCCTTGGCAGGAACTAATGGGGATCCATAATAAACCCCAGGAAGAGTAGCTGATGCCTTGACAGGAACTAATGGAGATCCATAATAAACCCCAGGAAGAGTAGCTGCTGATACATCCAGTATCTACTTCCAAGGGGACTGCAGCATTAAGAGACAGCCGTTCACTTCCTTACCGTCTTGTAAATGCCTTCTCTCATCATGCAGATCTTTAAACAGAGACAAGAGAAACAGTACTTAGCTAGTCTGTTTATCTTGGATACAGTTAAAGCTAAAGTGGACATGTGTGTCCCAAATGGCACGCTATTCCCTATATATTACACTACTTTTGACAAGAGCCCTATTGGAATATAGGGAACAGGGTGCCATTTAGGGTGCCATAGGAGACAGGGTGCCATTTAGGGTGTCATAGGGAATAGGTTGTCGTTTAGGGTGCCATTTAGGGTGCCATAGGAGACAGGGTGCCATTTAGGGTGCCATAGGGAATAGGGTGTCATTGAGGGTGCCATAGGGAATAGGGTGCCATTGAGGGTGCCAGAGGAGACAGGGTGCCATTTAGGGTGTCATAGGAGACAGGGTGCCATTTAGGGTGTCATAGGGAATAGGGTGTCATTGAGGGTGCCATAGGAGACAGGGTGCCATTTAGGGTGCCATAGGAGACAGGGTGCCATGTAGGGTGTCATAGGGAATAGGGTGCCATTTAGGGTGCCATAGGGAATAGGGTGCCATTTAGGGTGCCATTTAGGGTGTCATAGGGAATAGGGTACCGTTTAGGGTGCCATTTAGGGTGTCATAGGAGACAGGGTGCCATTTAGGGTGCCATTTAGGGTGCCATAGGAGACAGGGTGCTATTTAGGGTGCCATTTAGGGTGTCATAGGGAATAGGGTGCCATTTAGGGTGTCATAGGAAACAGGGTGCTATTTAGGGTGCCATTTAGGGTGTCATAGGGAATAGGGTGCCATTTAGGGTGCCATAGGAGACAGGGTGCCATATAGGGTGCCATTTAGGGTGCCATTTAGGGTGTCATAGGAGACAGGGTGCCATTTAGGGTGCCATTTAGGGTGTCATAGGGAATAGGGTGCCGTTTAGGGTGCCATTTAGGGTGTCATAGGAGACAGGGTGCCATTTAGGGTGCCATTTAGGGTGCCATAGGGAATAGGGTGCCATTTAGGGTGCCATAGGGAATAGGGTGCCGTTTAGGGTGTCAATTAGGGTGTCATAGGAGACAGGGTGCCATTTAGGGTGCCGTTTAGGGTGCCATTTAGGGTGTCATAGGAGACAGTGTGCCATTTAGGGTGCCATTTAGGGTGTCATAGGGAATAGGGTGCCGTTTAGGGTGCCATTTAGGGTGTCATAGGAGACAGGGTGCCATTTAGGGTGCCATTTAGGGTGTCATAGGAGACAGGGTGCCATTTAGGGTGCCATTTAGGGTGTCATATGAGACAGGGTGCCATTTAGGGTGCAATAGGGAATAGGGTGCCTTTTAGGGTGCCATTTAGGGTGTCATAGGGAATAGGGTGCCGTTTAGGGTGCCATTTAGGGTGTCATAGGAGACAGGGTGCCATGTAGGGTGTCATAGGTAATAGGGTGCCATTTAGGGTGCCATAGGGAATAGGGTGCCATTTGGGGTGCCATTTAGGGTGTCATAGGGAACAGGGTGCCGTTTAGGGTGCCATTTAGGGTGTCATAGGAGACAGGGTGCCATTTAGGGTGCCATTTAGGGTGCCATAGGAGACAGGGTGCCATTTAGGGTGCCATTTAGGGTGTCATAGGGAATAGGGTGCCATTTAGGGTGTCATAGGAGACAGGGTGCCATTTAGGGTGCCATTAAGGGTGTCATAGGGAATAGGGTGCCATTTAGGGTGCCATAGGAGACAGGGTGCCATTTAGGGTGACATTTAGGGTGCCATTTAGGGTGTCATAGGGAATAGGGTGACGTTTAGGGTGCCATTTAGGGTGTCATAGGAGACAGGGTGCCATTTAGGGTGCCGTTTAGGGTGCCATTTAGGGTGTCATAGGAGACAGGGTGCCATTTAGGGTGCCATTTAGGGTGCCATAGGGAATAGGGTGCCATTTAGGGTGCCATTTAGGGTGTCATAGGAGACAGGGTGCCATTTAGGGTGCCGTTTAGGGTGCCATTTAGGGTGTCATAGGAGACAGTGTGCCATTTAGGGTGCCATTTAGGGTGTCATAGGGAATAGGGTGCCGTTTAGGGTGCCATTTAGGGTGTCATATGAGACAGGGTGCCGTTTAGGGTGCCATTTAGGGTGTCATAGGAGACAGGGTGCCATTTAGGGTGCCATTTAGGGTGTCATAGGAGACAGGGTGCCATTTAGGGTGCCATAGGGAATAGGGTGCCATTTAGGGTGCCATTTAGGGTGTCATAGGGAATAGGGTGCCGTTTAGGGTGAAATTTAGGGTGTCATAGGAGACAGGGTGCCATTTAGGGTGCCATTTAGGGTGCCATTTAGGGTGCCATAGGAGACAGGGTGCCATTTAGGGTGCCATTTAGGGTGTCATAGGAGACAGGGTGCCATTTAGGGTGCCATTTAGGGTGCCATAGGGAATAGGGTGCCATTTAGGGTGTCATAGGGAATAGGGTGCCGTTTAGGGTGCCATTTAGGGTGTCATAGGGAATAGGGTGCCATTTAGGGTGTCATAGGAAACAGGGTGCCATTTAGGGTGTCATAGGGAATAGGGTGCCATTTAGGGTGTCATAGGAAACAGGGTGCCATTTACGGTGTCATAGGGACTAGGGTGCCGTTTAGGGTGTCATAGGAAACAGGGTGCCATTTAGGGTGTCATAGGGAATAGGGTCCTGTTCACTATTTCCTATATAGAGCACTACCTTTGATCAGGGTATAAAGTAGTGCACTTTGTGGAGAATAGGGTGCCAGAGTCCTACTGACCCTGGTCTAAAGTAGTGCACTATGTAGGGTATAGGGTGCCAGAGTCCTATAGGGTGCCAGAGTCCTACTGACCCTGGTCTAAAGTAGTGCACTATGTAGGGAATAGGGTGCCACAGTCCTACTGACCCTGGTCTAAAGTAGTGCACTATGTAGGGAATAGGGTGCCAGAGTCCTACTGACCCTGGTCTAAAGTAGTGCACTATGTAGGGAATAGGGTGCCAGAGTCCTACTGACCCTGGTCTAAAGTAGTGCACTATGTAGGGAATAGGGTGCCATTTTGTCTGAGAGGGGTAGTAAATAGGGAAACCATTTACATAATAATCTAACACATGAGTAACCATCAACCCCTCGTCTCGCTAGGCCGCTCCGTCTCAAGCTCTGTGACCTTCACAGAGAACATTCATCTGATGACATCATCACCTAGGGGTCGGAGGTCAGAGCTGTTATGATGATGTCATATATACAGTATCTATGAGGTCAGAGCTGTTATGATGATGTTATATATACAGTATCTATGAGGTCAGAGCTGTTATGATGTTATATATACAGTATCTATGAGGTCAGAGCTGTTATGATGATGTTATATATACAGTATCTATGAGGTCAGAGCTGTTATGATGATGTTATATATACAGTATATATGAGGTCAGAGCTCTTATGATGATGTTATATATACAGTATCTATGAGGTCAGAGCTGTTATGATGTTATATATACAGTATCTATGAGGTCAGAGCTGTTATGATGTTATATATACAGTATCTATGAGGTCAGAGCTGTTATTATAGTGTTATATATACAGTATCTATGAGGTCAGAGCTGTTATGAAGTTATATATACAGTATCTATGAGGTCAGAGCTGTTATGATGATGTTATATATACAGTATCTATGAGGTTAGAGCTGTTATGATGTTATATATACAGTGTCTATGAGGTCAGAGCTGTTATGATGTTATATATACAGTATCTATGAGGTCAGAGCTGTTATTATAGTGTTATATATACAGTATCTATGAGGTCAGAGCTGTTATGATGTTATATATACAGTATATATGAGGTCAGAGCTGTTATGATGATGTTATATATAATATCTATGGGGTCAGAGCTGTTATGATGTTATATATACAGTATATATGAGGTCAGAGCTGTTATTATAGTGTTATATATACAGTATCTATGAGGTCAGAGCTGTTATGATGATGTTATATATACAGTATCTATGAGGTCAGAGCTGTTATGATGTTATATATACAGTATATATGAGGTCAGAGCTGTTATGATGGTGTTATATATACAGTATCTATGAGGTCAGAGCTGTTATGATGTTATATATACATTATCTATGAGGTCAGAGCTGTTATGATGTTATATATACAGTATCTATGGGGTCAGAGCTGTTATGATGATGTTATATATACAGTATCTATGAGGTCAGAGCTGTTATAATGTTATATATACAGTATCTATGATGTCAGAGCTGTTATGATGATGTTATATATAATATCTATGGGGTCAGAGCTGTTATGATGTTATATATACAGTATCTATGAGGTCAGAGCTGTTATGATGATGTTATATATACAGTATCTATGAGGTCAGAGCTGTTATGATGTTATATATACCGTATCTATGAGGTCAGAGCTGTTATGATGGTGTTATATATACAGTATCTATGAGGTCAGAGCTGTTATGATGTTATATATACAGTATCTATGAGGTCAGAGCTGTTATGATGTTATATATACAGTATCTATGAGGTCAGAGCTGTTATGATGTTATATATACAGTATCTATGAGGTCAGAGCCTAGTAGTGTACTATACAGGGAATAGGTGATCTTCTCTCTGTCTTCAGCTCAGCCAGTTTTTTATTATGCTGTATGGCAGAGTGGCGGATCGCAGGTTATAAACATACAGCTGACTATTAAAGGAGGATCCTGATAGGTTGATAGTAGCTGACTATTAAAGGAGGATCCTGATAGGTTGATAGTAGCTGACTATTAAAGGAGGATCCTGATAGGTTGATAGTAGCTGACTATTAAAGGAGGATCCTGATAGGTTGATAGTAGCTGACTATTAAAGGAGGATCCTGATAGGTTGATAGTAGCTGACTATTAAAGGAGGATCCTGATAGGTTGATAGTAGCCGACTATTAAAGGAGGATTCTGATAGGTTGATAGTAGCTGACTATTAAAGGAGGATCATGATAGGTTGATAGTAGCTGACTATTAAAGGAGGATCCTGATAGGTTGATAGTAGCTGACTATTAAAGGAGGATCTTGATAGGTTAATAGAGAGGATCCTTTAATGTTGCTAAGCCAATCACCGCTGTCTGACTGCTCGTTGCTAAGCCAATCAACGCTGTCTGACTGCTCGTTACTAAGCCAATCACCGCTGTCTGACTGCTAGTTGCTAAGCCAATCACCACTGTCTGACAGCTCGTTACTAAGCCAATCACCGCTGTCTGACTGCTAGTTAATGAGCCAATCACCCCTGTCTGACTGCTCGTTGCTAAGCCAATCACCCCTGTATGACTGCTCGTTGCTAAGCCGATCACCCCTGTCTGACTGCTAGTTGCTGAGCCAATCACCCCTGTCTGACTGCTAGTTGCTAAGCCAATCACCGCTGTCTGACTGCTCGTTGCTAAGCCAATCACCCCTGTCTGACTGCACGTTGCTAAGCCAATCACCGCTGTCTGACTGCACGTTGCTAAGCCAATCACCGCTGTCTGACTGCACGTTGCTAAGCCAATCACCCCTGTCTGACTGCTAGTTGCTAAGCCGATCACCGCTGTCTGACTGCTCGTTACTAAGCCAATCACCGCTGTCTGACTGCACGTTGCTAAGCCAACCACCCCTGTCTGACTGCTAGTTGCTAAGCCAATCACCGCTGTCTGACTGCTCGTTGCTAAGCCAATCACCGCTGTCTGACTGCACGTTGCTAAGCCAATCACCCCTGTCTGACTGCTCGTTGCTAAGCCAATCACCCCTGTCTGACTGCTCGTTGCTAAGCCAACCACCCCTGTCTGACTGCAAGTTGCTAAGCCAATCACCCCTGTCTGACTGCTAGTTGCTAAGCCAATCACCGCTGTCTGACTGCTCGTTGCTAAGCCAATCACCGCTGTCTGACTGCTCGTTGCTAAGCCAATCACCGCTGTCTGACTGCACGTTGCTAAGCCAACCACCCCTGTCTGACTGCTAGTTGCTAAGCCAATCACCGCTGTCTGACTGCTCGTTGCTAAGCCAATCACCGCTGTCTGACTGCACGTTGCTAAGCCAATCACCCCTGTCTGACTGCACGTTGCTAAGCCAATCACTGCTGTCTGACTGCACGTTGCTAAGCCGATCACTGCTGTTTGACTGCACGGTGCTAAGCCAATCACCACTGTCTGACTGCTTGGTGCTAAGCCAATCTCCGCTGTCTGACTGCACGGTGCTAAGCCAATCACCACTGTCTGACTGCTTGGTGCTAAGCCAATCACCGCTGTCTGACTGCACGTTGCTAAGCCGATCACCCCTGTCTGACTGCTCGTTACTAAGCTAATCACCGCTGTCTGACTGCTAGTTGCTAAGCCAATCACCGCTGTCTGACTGTGCTGGTATCAAGCATCAACAGTCACTGATTTTATTAGTTGATTCACAGTGGACTCTTGGCATTGAGTTAATTACAAGGACACAGAAAGCAAAGCTTCATTCATTAATTTATGAGATAAAAAGTAGTTTTGATTTAATGTCATTAACTCATTATAATGACCCAGAAAGACATCGACCAGGGATTGTCTCGTTTTACTCACCTGACATGGTTAGATAGAACACCTACTACAATAACACTGGGGAGACAATAGGACCTGGGCTTGGTCTCAACACCTATTACAATAACACTGGGGAGACAATAGGGCCTGGGCTTGGTCTCAACACCTATTACAATAACACTGGGGAGACAATAGGACCTGGGCTTGGTCTCAACACCTACTACAATAACACTGGGGAGGCAATAGGACCTGGGCTTGGTCTCAACACCTACTACAATAACACTGGGGAGACAATAGGACCTGGGCTTGGTCTCAACACCTACTACAATAACACTGGGGAGTCAATAGGACCTGGGCTTGGTCTCAACACCTACTACAATAATACTGGGGAGACAATAGGACCTGGACTTGGTCTCAACACCTACTACAATAACACTGGGGAGGCAATAGGACCTGGGCTTGGTCTCAACACCTACTACAATAACACTGGGAAGACAATAGGACCTGGGCTTGGTCTCAACACCTACTACAATAACACTGGGGAGGCAATAGGACCTGGGCTTGGTCTCAACACCTACTACAATAACACTGGGGAGTCAATAGGACATGGGCTTGGTCTCAACACCTACTACAATAACACTGGGGAGACAATAGGACCTGGGCTTGGTCTCAACACCTACTACAATAACACTGGGGAGACAATAGGACCTGGGCTTGGTCTCAACACCTACTACAATAACACTGGGGAGGCAATAGGACCTGGGCTTGGTCTCAACACCTACTACAATAACACTGGGAAGACAATAGGACCTGGGCTTGGTCTCAACACCTACTACAATAACACTGGGGAGACAATAGGACCTGGGCTTGGTCTCAACACCTACTACAATAACACTGGGGAGACAATAGGACCTGGGCTTGGTCTCAACACCTACTACAATAACACTGGGGAGACAATAGGACCTGGGCTTGGTCTCAATACCTACTACAATAACACTGGGGAGGCATTAGGACCTGGGCTTGGTCTCAACTCCTACTACAATAACACTGGGGAGGCAATAGGACCTGGGCTTGGTCTCAACACCTACTACAATAACACTGGGGAGACAATAGGACCTGGGCTTGGTCTCAACACCTACTACAATAACACTGGGGAGTCAATAGGACCTGGGCTTGGTCTCAACACCTACTACAATAATACTGGGGAGACAATAGGACCTGGACTTGGTCTCAACACCTACTACAATAACACTGGGGAGGCAATAGGACCTGGGCTTGGTCTCAACACCTACTACAATAACACTGGGAAGACAATAGGACCTGGGCTTGGTCTCAACACCTACTACAATAACACTGGGGAGGCAATAGGACCTGGGCTTGGTCTCAACACCTACTACAATAACACTGGGGAGTCAATAGGACATGGGCTTGGTCTCAACACCTACTACAATAACACTGGGGAGACAATAGGACCTGGGCTTGGTCTCAACACCTACTACAATAACACTGGGGAGACAATAGGACCTGGGCTTGGTCTCAACACCTACTACAATAACACTGGGGAGGCAATAGGACCTGGGCTTGGTCTCAACACCTACTACAATAACACTGGGAAGACAATAGGACCTGGGCTTGGTCTCAACACCTACTACAATAACACTGGGGAGACAATAGGACCTGGGCTTGGTCTCAACACCTACTACAATAACACTGGGGAGACAATAGGACCTGGGCTTGGTCTCAACACCTACTACAATAACACTGGGGAGACAATAGGACCTGGGCTTGGTCTCAATACCTACTACAATAACACTGGGGAGGCATTAGGACCTGGGCTTGGTCTCAACTCCTACTACAATAACACTGGGGAGGCAATAGGACCTGGGCTTGGTCTCAACACCTACTACAATAACACTGGGGAGACAATAGGACCTGGGCTTGGTCTCAACACCTACTACAATAACACTGGGGAGTCAATAGGACCTGGGCTTGGTCTCAACACCTACTACAATAATACTGGGGAGACAATAGGACCTGGACTTGGTCTCAACACCTACTACAATAACACTGGGGAGGCAATAGGACCTGGGCTTGGTCTCAACACCTACTACAATAACACTGGGGAGACAATAGGACCTGGGCTTGGTCTCAACACCTACTACAATAACACTGGGGAGACAATAGGACCTGGGCTTGGTCTCAACACCTACTACAATAACACTGGGAGGCAATAGGACCTGGGCTTGGTCTCAACACCTACTACAATAACACTGGGGAGACAATAGGACCTGGGCTTGGTCTCAACACCTACTACAATAATACTGGGGAGACAATAGGACCTGGGCTTGGTCTCAACACCTACTACAATAACACTGGGAAGACAATAGGACCTGGGCTTGGTCTCAACACCTACTACAATAACACTGGGGAGACAATAGGACCTGGGCTTGGTCTCAACACCTACTACAATAACACTGGGGAGACAATAGGACCTGGGCTTGGTCTCAACACCTACTACAATAACACTGGGGAGACAATAGGACCTGGGCTTGGTCTCAATACCTACTACAATAACACTGGGGAGGCATTAGGACCTGGGCTTGGTCTCAACTCCTACTACAATAACACTGGGGAGGCAATAGGACCTGGGCTTGGTCTCAACACCTACTACAATAACACTGGGGAGACAATAGGACCTGGACTTGGTCTCAACACCTACTACAATAACACTGGGGAGTCAATAGGACCTGGGCTTGGTCTCAACACCTACTACAATAATACTGGGGAGACAATAGGACCTGGACTTGGTCTCAACACCTACTACAATAACACTGGGGAGGCAATAGGACCTGGGCTTGGTCTCAACACCTACTACAATAACACTGGGGAGACAATAGGACCTGGGCTTGGTCTCAACACCTACTACAATAACACTGGGGAGACAATAGGACCTGGGCTTGGTCTCAACACCTACTACAATAACACTGGGAGGCAATAGGACCTGGGCTTGGTCTCAACACCTACTACAATAACACTGGGGAGACAATAGGACCTGGGCTTGGTCTCAACACCTACTACAATAACACTGGGGAGACAATAGGACCTGGGCTTGGTCTCAACACCTACTACAATAACACTGGGGAGACAATAGGACCTGGGCTTGGTCTCAACACCTACTACAATAACACTGGGGAGACAATAGGACCTGGGCTTGGTCTCCAATGGTACCCAATTCCCAATTTGTTTTGGACTATAGTGCACTATATACGGAATAGGGTGTCATTTGTGACTTTAACCCAGTTATACGGCTAGTTATAAGGCTTTATTGGATTATGGTGTCAATAGAAACTGTAGTAGTAATGGAACTGCAGTCTAACAACGCCTTTTACATGGTGGATGGAACTGCAGTCTAACAACGCCTTTTACATGGTGGATGGAACTGCAGTCTAACAACGCCTTTTACATGGTGGATGGAACTGCAGTCTAACAACGCCTTTTACATGGTGGATGGAACTGCAGTCTAACAACGCCTTTTACATGGTGGATGGAACTGCAGTCTAACAACGCCTTTTACATGGTGGATGGAACTGCAGTCTAACAACGCCTTTTACATGGTGGATGGAACTGCAGTCTAACAACGCCTTTTATATGGTGGATGGAACTGCAGTCTAACAACGCCTTTTACATGGTGGATGGAACTGCAGTCTAACAACGCCTTTTACATGGTGGATGGAACTGCTGTCTAACAACGCCTTTTACATGGTGGATGGAACTGCAGTCTAACAACGCCTTTTACATGGTGGATGGAACTGCAGTCTAACAACGCCTTTTACATGGTGGATGGAACTGCAGTCTAACAACGCCTTTATATGGTGGATGGAACTGCGTCAGATAATATGAAGGATGTCGAAAACACTCTTGGAAACAACGTGGTTCAAAGTCAATGCTTTAGGCTCCGTTTATAAAAGACAAGACGTCATGTGTGTGCGACACTAAAAAAATAAATATATGTTTTTATTTTATTTGACTGTACTGGTTCAGATCATTCTGATTCATGAATATCAACCCAAATACACAGTTGTCATAACAATGCGCCCACTGAGTTAATTACCCGACTCATTTATTACACCAGATTAAAATGATGGGTTACTAACCTTCCTACTGTAGCCATATAAGTCATTCAGCTGTAACAGTAATGAGCTTGTTACACTATTAACGAGCCTGCGTAAAAAAATAAATAGTTGGCAGTTAAACAATTCTCTCTTTGTTCATCAAGTGGTACTGTCAGGCTTACTATCGTGTAGGATATAAACAGAGGTGGGTCTATGATAGCTTATTAAACGTCCTAAAAGACACACACACACACAGCAATAACTATTTCGCCGTCGTTGTCTGGTGTTCATTGTGAGTCGGTGACGCTGCTGGGAAGAGAAGCTTTTACTAAAAGCATCTTGCAATCGAAAGTGACTGACTGGGGTGTTTTTTCACCGAGGAGTTCAGAGTTTCACCGCTGAGCCGTGAAATGAGGAGGAACAGCTGATGTAGCATACACACACACACACACACACGGCCTGGCTTCGACCTGTGCAGTGGTTGGGGGAGGGGAGCTTTCTTTTCACGCCCGGACAGAAAATCCGCTCAACTAAGTCCACAAAACTTAAAGCGTTGTTACTCTTACGTGTGAATGAGTTTAAGGAATTTATTGTAGGCCCTATATATATATATATATATATTTTTTTTTAAAGTATACTAGCCTGTAACGTATCGAGTTTTTATGTCTACTACCCATGAAGGATTGCTTGACCAACGGTCCCCTTTAGAATGCCTGGTTGAAAACCGGTGGTTATGCATTGAAAATCCCCAGGGATTTACACGTTACATTAATATGACCAATGGAGTACAACTCGAGGCGAGGGAACAGCATGAATAAGTAACATCCTTTAGAACGTCGATAGAATGGAATGGATGCCGCCTGAAAACAGTCTCGTATTTTAGCGGCGTTTCAGCGCTGTCCATGGTCCTGCTTTCACCACGTAGTGGCCATTAACCCCCCCACTCTGTTGCTGCCTGTGTCTTACTGTATCTGTGGGAACACTTTGCTGTGTTTTACAAGTGGTAATTATATTGTAATATGTTTTTCCAGACCTATTTTCCAGTATTTTCCAGTACACCACGCAACCATACTCAGCTGCGTTTTCTTTCCTTATTAATGTTGTATTCGAAACTAGCCTTCTGTAGACTAGGTTAGTCCTGTGGTGTTTTCTCCTTGAGTTGATTTGAAAAGCATAGCGACGCTATCTCTGTTTCACATCAACTCTCAACTCACATCCTCCCCGTGGCCGACCGACACAGACCCACTCCGAGGCACTGATTGGCTGTTCGACACCCCACCTCGCGTCGGTCTGAAGCCATATGCAGCAGCGGAAAACTCCTGATTGGCTCAGCCCGCACCCCTTCGCGCAACACGCCAAAAGGAGCTCCAATGGCGGCTTGACCTGTGTGGCTTGGAGGAGGGAGGACGCGGGAGGCTAGGGGGGGGGGGGGGGGGGGGGGACAAATCCTTGAGCACAGGGTGAGGGGTGTCAGATTGGAAAAAGGAGAAATGTATTTGTGTGAGCAAAACGTCACACTCAGTAGGCTACTTGCTGTTGGCTATATGACCCGTTTCTCTCTCTCAGAACAAAATGGCTAACTGCCCCTCTACAGCCTGATCTCTGTGTTACAACAGAGTGTGTTGGTATATTTCAGATAATATGCTACTAACTTCAGATTCGTTTGTTTATATTCAATTGCTCTTCTGTATGCACATTAGAAAGACACAGAAAGATGTGGAATGATTTAAGACAATAATGCTTTTATTAACATATAATTCAGCAGGCCTTTATTTACAAAGTGGGCAAACACAAGAGCACATTTTGATAACTGCAGTGAACAATTCTTAACTGGGCGTCTAAGCACATCGGCCTGTAAGGAACAGAGAAGTGTATGTTTTGTTGGTGTCCAGGCTGACTGGCTAAATCAATAAGAGGAGAGAGAACACAACCTTTAAATGACCTCAGCTCACTTCTCCTGGTGCTTTTACAGGTCAGAGGGCTCTTACTTAGAATAAACTAGAGCAACGAATAACTCGTTTCCCTCTCCATGAAAGACCCAATGTCCCTCTGAGTGTGTTAAAGACCCAATGTCCCTCTGAGTGTGTTAAAGACCCAATGTCCCTCTGAGTGTGTTAAAGACCCAATGTCCCTCTGAGTGTGTTAAAGACCCAATGTCCCTCTGAGTGTGTTAAAGACCCAATGTCCCTCTGAGTGTGTTAAAGACCCAATGTCCCTCTGAGTGTGTTAAAGACCCAATGTCCCTCTGAGTGTGTTAAAGACCCAATGTCCCTCTGAGTGTGTTAAAGACCCAATGTCCCTCTGAGTGTGTTAAAGACCCAATGTCCCTCTGAGTGTGTTAAAGACCCAATGTCCCTCTGAGTGTGTTAAAGACCCAATGTCCCTCTGAGTGTGTTAAAGACCCAATGTCCCTCTGAGTGTGTTAAAGACCCAATGTCCCTCTGAGTGTGTTAAAGACCCAATGTCCCTCTGAGTGTGTTAAAGACCCAATGTCCCTCTGAGTGTGTTAAAGACCCAATGTCCCTCTGAGTGTGTTAAAGACCCAATGTCCCTCTGAGTGTGTTAAAGACCCAATGTCCCTCTGAGTGTGTTAAAGACCCAATGTCCCTCTGAGTGTGTTAAAGACCCAATGTCCCTCTGAGTGTGTTAAAGACCCAATGTCCCTCTGAGTGTGTTAAAGACCCAATGTCCCTCTGAGTGTGTTAAAGACCCAATGTCCCTCTGAGTGTGTTAAAGACCCAATGTCCCTCTGAGTGTGTTAAAGACCCAATGTCCCTCTGAGTGTGTTAAAGACCCAATGTCCCTCTGAGTGTGTTAAAGACCCAATGTCCCTCTGAGTGTGTTAAAGACCCAATGTCCCTCTGAGTGTGTTAAAGACCCAATGTCCCTCTGAGTGTGTTAAAGACCCAATGTCCCTCTGAGTGTGTTAAAGACCCAATGTCCCTCTGAGTGTGTTAAAGACCCAATGTCCCTCTGAGTGTGTTAAAGACCCAATGTCCCTCTGAGTGTGTTAAAGACCCAATGTCCCTCTGAGTGTGTTAAAGACCCAATGTCCCTCTGAGTGTGTTAAAGACCCAATGTCCCTCTGAGTGTGTTAAAGACCCAACGTCCCTCTGAGTGTGTTAAAGACCCAATGTCCCTCTGAGTGTGTTAAAGACCCAATGTCCCTCTGAGTGTGTTAAAGACCCAACGTCCCTCTGAGTGTGTTAAAGACCCAATGTCCCTCTGAGTGTGTTAAAGACCCAATGTCCCTCTGAGTGTGTTAAAGACCCAATGTCCCTCTGAGTGTGTTAAAGACCCAATGTCCCTCTGAGTGTGTTAAAGACCCAATGTCCCTCTGAGTGTGTTAAAGACCCAATGTCCCTCTGAGTGTGTTAAAGACCCAATGTCCCTCTGAGTGTGTTAAAGACCCAATGTCCCTCTGAGTGTGTTAAAGACCCAATGTCCCTCTGAGTGTGTTAAAGACCCAATGTCCCTCTGAGTGTGTTAAAGACCCAATGTCCCTCTGAGTGTGTTAAAGACCCAATGTCCCTCTGAGTGTGTTAAAGACCCAATGTCCCTCTGAGTGTGTTAAAGACCCAATGTCCCTCGTCCCTCTGAGTGTGTTAAAGAGCATTTTTTGGGGGGGTGTAGCTGTATATTTACTTTAGTAACAACCTAGTAGTAACATATTAGAACATAACAATGAACACAATGGAGGTCTGTTATTCTACATGTGATAAAGCCTATCCTTATGCACATTCCTGGACTAAATAAAATAGTTATCTATCCTGGACTTAACTATTTTATTATCTATCCTGGACTTGATAAAATAGTTATCTATCCTGGACTTAACTATTTTATTATCTATCTTGGACTTAATGAAATAGTTATCTATCCTGGATTTAACTATTTTATTATCTATCTTGGACTTAATGAAATAGTTATCTATCCTGGAGTTAATACAAATAGTTATCCATCCTTGACTTTAGATTATAGCTATCTATCCTGGACTTAATGAAATAGTTATCTATCCTGGACTTAATGAAATAGTTATCTATCCTGGACTTAATGAAATAGTTATCTATCCTGGACTTAATGAAATAGTTATCTATCCTGGACTTAATGAAATAGTTATCTATCCTGGATTTAATAAAATAGTTATCTATCCTGGACTTAATGAAATAGTTATCTATCTTGGACTTAATGAAATAGTTATCTATCCTGGACATAATGAAATAGTTATCTATCCTGGATTTAATAAAATAGTTATCTATCCTGGACTTAATGAAATAGTTATCTATCCTGGACTTAATGAAATAGTTATCTATCTTGGACTTAATAAAATAGTTATCTATCCTGGACTTAATAAAATAGTTATCTATCCTGGACTTAATAAAATAGTTATCTATCCTGGACTTAATAAAATAGTTATGTATCGTGGATTTAATAAAATAGTTATCTATGCTTGCAATATTGTGGACAGCCTGAGAGTATTTTTTTCAAGAGTGCGCATGACTGAGTGTATGCTTTTGTGACGGAGGGGGAGAGAAAGACAGACGAGGGGAGAGTTCTGTTCTTTCACTGCTCCATCCGGGAATTTTAGAATTAGCATTGACAACCGAAGCGCAACTTTTCCCCAGGCAAAGCGAAATCAAGCCGCGCACTCGGACAAAATATAGTCCCCGCTTATTCAACTAAAAATTATCCAAAGAAAAATAAAATCAACCGTTTGGAGAGGATGCGTCGACGCGGCGTTATTTTGTGGAGTGGATCTGTCCAGGTGCTGAAACCTTTCCCCCGTGTTTAGAGCACTTTGCTCAGCGGCGTAAAGTGAGTGATGAGCCCTCTACACAGCAAAGAGGCAAGAACTTGCTTTGCAGCCTGAGTAGTTCTTCTTTCGATTGTTATTGTCGCTTTAAAAAATATATATATTTTAATTCACTTAAACTTCACATTGATTACATCAAAAGTGGTATAAAAGTGTTTTTGAAGTCGGGAACATGGAACTACAATGCCTGCAAGAGGCGTTGAAAGTCGACATCCAATGTCATCAGGTAAAAAACGAAACATCATTTTATTCTACCTCTTATTTGTGGTCTTTTGAGCGAGTGAGTGGTGTGTAGGAAGAAAAAAAAAATTCTGAGAGGGATCAAACGTGAGATGTTTTGTTTTCCCAGCGACAGAACCAACTATGTGCTCTGCTATGCTAAGCTTCTATGTGCGGTGACGCCATAAACATCTCACTTTCAGATGAGAGTGGGATTACTTTTTTAAAAGACTACTTTGTTATTGTCGTGGGTCTGTTTCGAGCAACAAGACCCGAGTTGTAATAATGCGGTGGTCCTGTGTGGCGAGCAGGACGCGACCTGAATATTTATGAGCTGTAGAAACTGACTCGGCTCCTACGCTTCGCTTGCTTTGATCTTGTCTTTACACACTAAACTTGAAAGACTTTTCTAATTTTTCTCTCGTTCTTTTCCTCCGGTTAGAAACTAGTTGCACAGATGAAGCAAAACCCGCAGGTAAATGTGTATTTTTCTGAAGCCTTGTAATCGTCCTCTAGACACGGCTAGTTAGGGTTAGGGAGTGTGGCAGAAAACTTTATCAGCATTAAATCTCTTATTGTCTTGTTGTAAAACCCTGTTTACTTAGCAGAGTTTCCACCTGCTTTGTCCTCAAATGTGACTTTGGTTTATAACGCAACGATATAAGTTTGAAATGTGTCGACATTGTTAGGCTACACTTGTGTGTTTTGGTCTCATTTATAATCATAATATTATACTGATAAGTGTTTTGTTCTATTGTAGGATGGAGAGCTTAAGAAACAACTACACGAAAGACACGACAGAATAACAGCCCTAAGCGAAAAACAAGTAAGAACCCCCCCCAAAAAGCATATGTTTTGCTTTATTATACATTATTGTAGGCTATAATCATCATTCATGTCACGGCATAGCCTTGTATTGTGTGAGACCGTTATGTTCAGGACAATGTGCTGTTTTTTTTTAAAAAGGTTTCAAAGTAACGGCATTGATTTAGTCTTTGTTCCCCCCTTTAAAGTCGTTGTGTTGCTGAATTCCTCGGCGTATCTGGTGATTCTGTCCGGAGACTCTTTTAAGTTGTGTATCATGAAATGTTGAAAAATGTAGCGTCCATTTTGAGTAAGTCGACATGTTTTCCAGGAGAGTAAGAAAGGAGATGCTCAAGTATCCGGTCTGCACTTTTTTTTTTTTTTTTACACATCAAGCATCACGTTTTTACTACTCTGACTATTCGTAGATATTGATCGCCGAATGAATACGTGTTTTTTTGTTGCTTCTAAATGGACTTTATTTGTTACTTTATAGCCAGTCGTGGGGTATTATTTATTGTTGGTCACATGACGGGAAAGGTTGCTTTTGATTCGATCACAGCTTACACTTTCATTTTTTTCATTTTTTTACTACATCTAGTATCAAATTGGCCAAGATTAACTTCCATCTTGTAATAAGTGATTTAAACTTATTTGTATGTATTCCTAACGAGTAGTTTGAAGGGTAAAGGGGAAACACTAAAGTACAGCTCTTCCGCCCTCGAAGAGCACGGGAGCTATTTCTTCAGCACCACAGAACAGATGCCGTTGAACCTCTTAAAGTCACAACACTGCCTGGCTCACTATATGAAGTTACCGAAGCCACGAAGGAACACAAAACAGACATATAATATCTAAATATATATTTTAGAAGTCAAATCAATCGATGTTGAATCATTTTAGTTCGTTGTAAAGGTTTTTTGTTGCGTTAGCCTAAGTTAGATCGAGCCTGTTTCTTCAGGAATGCATGTTTCAGCACTTGAGCACCGAACAGCGCCTTGATTCGGTTTCACCATTCGCTGTTGAACGGTCCCCGTACAGCAAAAGAGAAACTCATTTAGGCAGCTAATGCAGTGGAAAAAATGCTTATATTTTCCACGTAGTTCGTTAAACTATTTACACGAGGCTGATCTTTCTCCCGTGTATGTATTTATTGTAGTGTTTTTTCGTAAAGCGCCTTAGTTCGGTAGTGGATGCTTCCATTTTGTGCCGAGAAGGGGTGTTGGTTTCTTCCTAACATGGAGAAAAAGTCTGCGGAGTTTCTCGGAGGGGGGGGATGGGCCCCATTCATGCCGAACATTACCATTTTGATTGCTTTGATGCTGTTTTTAGAGGAGGGGGAGGGGAGAGAGAGAGAGTCCGAGTCAGCAGCGACACAGCCTGGGATGTTTAATCACTGTTTAGCGCCGATTCTCCTTGTTTTATTAGCGGAATATGACCTCTAGTTTACTCTGCTCTAGCGATGCTTTCTGCTACCAGAGAACATCTGCCTTTACACCGTTATATATTGTTGTTGTTGTTGACATTACAGATCACCTGAAGAAAAGGCCTTTGTTTACTTTTGTTTAAGTCAAATTTGTGATGTTAAAAAATAGCTTTTGTTAGGTCAACATATTTGTAATATTTAGCCTATTCAGTTAGCATATGATTTGTAATATTTAGCCTATTCAGTTAGCATATGATTTACTTATTTCTTTCTTTCTTTCTCTTGAATTAAAAGTGTATTTTGCTCGAGTGGCTTTTGTTATATAAAAAAACGACATAAAACGAATAAGTAGCATCCTCAATGGAAAAGGCTACTTAACATAGTGGCTTTATAGTCATCCAGACATTATAATGCACATGCCAATGTTTTTGTACGCCTCACCAAATGTGTATTATAGTTGACATCATACTACGGCACGTTGAAAAGCGGATACTCCATTGACAACCTCTCCTGACGGTGGCTAGTAAACACTAGTCCCTCTATTTCAACCAAACTACTCTTCAAACACGAGTCAAAAAGTATACGGTATGCATCATATGTCTATGAGGATGTAGGCCTGTGTGTGTGTGTGTGTGTTGCTATCCTGGTTTTGTTGAAGGACGGTGTGAATACAGAGAGGAGCCGTTTGAATAGGGCTCTGGTCTAAAGTAGTGCACTATATAGGGAATAGGGCCCTGGTCTAAAGTAGTGCACTATATAGTGAATAGGGCCCTGGTCTAAAGTAGTGCACTATATAGGGAATAGGGCTCTGGTCTATAGTAGTGTACTATATAGGGAATAGGGCCCTGGTCTAAAGTAGTGTACTATATAGGGAATAGTGCTCTGGTCTATAGTAGTGTACTATTTAGGGAATAGGGCCCTGGTCTAAAGTAGTGTACTATATAGGGAATAGTGCTCTGGTCTAAAGTAGTGTACTATATAGGGAATAGTGCCCTGGTCTAAAGTAGTGCACTATATAGGGAATAGTGCTCTGGTCTAAAGTAGTGTACTATATAGGGAATAGTGCCCTGGTCTATAGTAGTGTACTATATAGGGAATAGGGCCCTGGTCTAAAGTAGTGTACTATATAGGGAATAGTGCTCTGGTCTAAAGTAGTGTACTATATAGGGAATAGTGCTCTGGTCTAAAGTAGTGTACTATATAGGGAATAGGGCTCTGGTATATAGTAGTGTACTATATAGGGAATAGGGCTCTGGTCTAAAGTAGTGCACCATATAGGGAATAGGGCTCTGGTCTAAAGTAGTGTACTATATAGAGAGTAGCTCTACTACACTACATTAATGTGTATGATTGTAATCAGTCTGACTGTAATGTAGACCTCCTGACTTCAATAGACCACCGCTCTGTCAGTCTGACTGTAATGTAGACCTCCTGACTCCAATGGACCACCGCTCTGTCAGACTGACTGTAATGTAGACCTCCTGACTCCAATAGACCACCGCTCTGTCAGTCTGACTGTAATGTAGACCTCCTGTCTCCAGCTGATTTCAATAGACCACCGCTCTGTCAGTCTGACTGTAATGTAGACCTCCTGACTCCAATAGACCACCGCTCTGTCAGTCTGACTGTAATGTAGACCTCCTGACTCCAATAGACCACCGCTCTGTCAGTCTGACTGTAATGTAGACCTCCTGACTCCAATAGACCACCGCTCTGTCAGTCTGACTGTAATGTAGACCTGATTTCAATAGACCACTGCTCTGTCAGTCTGACTGTAATGTAGACCTGATTTCAATAGACCACCGCTCTGTCAGTCTGACTGTAATGTAGACCTCCTGACTCCAATAGACCACCGCTCTGTCAGTCTGACTGTAATGTAGACCTGATTTCAATAGACCACCACTCTGTCAGACTGACTGTAATGTAGACCTCCTGACTCCAATAGACCACCGCTCTGTCAGACTGACTGTAATGTAGACCTCCTGACTCCAATAGACCACCGCTCTGTCAGTCTGACTGTAATGTAGACCTCCTGATTTCAATGGACCACCACTCTGTCAGACTGACTGCAATGTAGACCTCCTGACTCCAATAGACCACCACTCTGTCAGACTGACTGTAATGTAGACCTCCTGACTCCAATAGACCACCGCTCTGTCAGACTGACTGTAATGTAGACCTCCTGACTCCAATAGACCACCGCTCTGTCAGTCTGACTGTAATGTAGACCTCCTGACTCCAATAGACCACCGCTCTGTCAGTCTGACTGTAATGTAGACCTCCTGTCTCCAATAGACCACCACTCTGTCAGACTGACTGTAATGTAGACCTCCTGACTCCAATAGACCACCGCTCTGTCAGACTGACTGTAATGTAGACCTCCTGACTCCAATAGACCACCGCTCTGTCAGTCTGACTGTAATGTAGACCTCCTGTCTCCAATAGACCACCACTCTGTCAGACTGACTGTAATGTAGACCTCCTGACTCCAATGGACCACCGCTCTGTCAGTCTGACTGTAATGTAGACCTGTCTTCAATAGACCACCACTCTGTCAGACTGACTGTAAAGTAGGTCTACTTTGAAAAGCAGCTTTGATAGGCCATTATTTCTCATGTTTCACTCTATGTCTCAATGTGCTGATCATTAAGTCAAGTCCTGGTGGTTGTTAGTCTGTATGGGGATGACTGGTACCAGTTATTTATCTGTTTCCTGTTTTACCAAGGCTACTGTCAGGAGGAGCAGGAAGGTACCAGTTATTTATCTGTTTCCTGTTTTACCAAGGCTGCTGTCAGGAGGAGCAGGAAGGTACCAGTTATTTATCTGTTTCCTGTTTTACCAAGGCTGCTGTCAGGAGGAGCAGGAAGGTACCAGTTATTTATCTGTTTCCTGTTTTACCAAGGCTGCTGTCAGGGGGAGCAGGAGGGTACCAGTTATTTATCTGTTTCCTGCTTTACCAAGGCTGCTGTCAGGGGGAGGTACCAGTTATTTATCTGTTTCCTGTTTTACCAAGGCTGCTGTTAGGGGGAGGTACCAGTTATTTATCTGTTTCCTGTTTTACCAAGGCTGCGTCAGGAGGAACAGGAGGGTACCAGTTATTTATCTGTTTCCTGTTTTACCAAGGCTGCTGTCAGGGGGAGGTACCAGTTATTTATCTGTTTCCTGTTTTACCAAGGCTGCTGTCAGGGGGAGCAGGAAGGTACCAGTTATTTATCTGTTTCCTGTTTTACCAAGGCTGCTGTCAGGGGGAGGTACCAGTTATTTATCTGTTTCCTGTTTTACCAAGGCTGCTGTCAGGGGGAGGTACCAGTTATTTATCTGTTTCCTGTTTTACCAAGGCTGCTGTCAGGGGGAGGTACCAGTTATTTATCTGTTTCCTGTTTTACCAAGGCTGCTGTCAGGGGGAGCAGGAAGGTACCAGTTATTTATCTGTTTCCTGTTTTACCAAGGCTGCTGTTAGAGGGAGGTACCAGTTATTTATCTGTTTCCTGTTTTACCAAGGCTGCTGTCAGGGGGAGCAGGAAGGTACCAGTTATTTATCTGTTTCCTGTTTTACCAAGGCCGCTGTCAGGGGGAGCAGGAAGGTACCAGTTCTTTATCTGTTTCCTGTTTTACCAAGGCTGCTGTCAGGGGAGCAGGAGGGAATAATTAACCATTAACATAGCCACTTAGTTATCCTGTTGTTTGTGTTGTAGTTAGAGGTGCATTAAAATGACAGTGGTAGATGAAGTTATGCACGTTAAAAAGAACAGAGAGAGAGAGAGAGAGAGAGAGAGAGACAGACAGACAGACAGACAGACAGAGAGACAGAGAGAGACAGAGAGAGACAGAGAGAGACAGATAGAGAGAGAGAGAGAGAGATCAGATGTAAGCTACTTATGAGAGAAAGATTACCAGGATGGGTGTACTCTCACACACACACACACACACACACACACACACACACACACACACACACACACACACACACACACACACACACACACACACACACACACACACACACACACACACACACACACACACACACACACAGCAGTGACCAGCAGTGGGAGAGTTCAGTTTGAGTAGAATGTAGGGAACGTAGAGCAGTGGGAGAGTTCAGTTTCAGTAGAATGTAGGGAACGTAGAGCAGTGGGAGAGTTCAGTTTCAGTAGAATGTAGGGAACGTAGAGCAGTTGGAGAGTTTAGTTTCAGTAGAATGTAGGGAACGTAGAGCAGCCGGAGAGTTCAGTTTCAGTAGAATGTAGGGAACATAGAGCAGTGGGAGAGTTCAGTTTCAGTAGAATGTAGGGAACATAGAGCAGTGGGAGAGTTCAGTTTCAGTAGAATGTAGGGAACATAGAGCAGTGGGAGAGTTCAGTTTGAGTAGAATGTAGGGAACGTAGAGCAGCGGGAGAGTTCAGTTTCAGTAGAATGTAGGGAACGTAGAGCAGTGGGAGAGTTCAGTTTCAGTAGAATGTAGGGAACATAGAGCAGTGGGAGAGTTCAGTTTCAGTAGAATGTAGGGAATATAGAGCAGTGGGAGAGTTCAGTTTCAGTAGAATGTAGGGAACATAGAGCAGTGGGAGAGTTCAGTTTCAGTCGAATGTAGGGAACATAGAGCAGTGGGAGAGTTCAGTTTCAGTAGAATGTAGGGAACATAGAGCAGTGGGAGAGTTCAGTTTCAGTAGAATGTAGGGAACGTAGAGCAGTGGGAGAGTTCAGTTTCAGTAGAATGTAGGGAACATAGAGCAGTGGGAGAGTTCAGTTTCAGTAGAATATAGGGAACATAGAGCAGTGGGAGAGTTCAGTTTCAGTAGAATGTAGGGAACATAGAGCAGTGGGAGATTTCAGTTTCAGTCGAATGTAGGGAACATAGAGCAGTGGGAGAGTACAGTTTCAGTAGAATGTAGGGAACATAGAGCAGTGGGAGAGTTCAGTTTCAGTCGAATGTAGGGAACATAGAGCAGTGGGAGAGTACAGTTTCAGTAGAATGTAGGGAACATAGAGCAGTGGGAGAGTTCAGTTTCAGTAGAATGTAGGGAACGTAGAGCAGCGGGAGAGTTCAGTTTCAGTAGAATGTAGGGAACGTAGAGCAGCGGGAGAGTTCAGTTTCAGTAGAATGTAGGGAACATAGAGCAGCGGGAGAGTTCAGTTTCAGTAGAATGTAGGGAACATAGAGCAGTGGGAGAGTTCAGTTTCAGTAGAATGTAGGGAACGTAGAGCAGTGGGAGAGTTCAGTTTCAGTAGAATGTAGGGAACGTAGAGCAGTGGGAGAGTTCAGTTTCAGTAGAATGTAGGGATCGTAGAGCAGTGGGAGAGTTCAGTTTCAGTAGAATGTAGGGATCGTAGAGCAGTGGGAGAGTTCAGTTTCAGTAGAATGTAGGGAACATAGAGCAGCAGGAGAGTTCAGTTTCAGTAGAATGTAGGGAATATAGAGCAGTGGGAGAGTTCAGTTTCAGTAGAATGTAGGGAACATAGAGCAGTGGGAGAGTTCAGTTTCAGTAGAATGTAGGGAACATAGAGCAGTGGGAGAGTTCAGTTTCAGTAGAATGTAGGGAACGTAGAGCAGTGGGAGAGTTCAGTTTCAGTAGAATGTAGGGAACGTAGAGCAGTGGGAGAGTTCAGTTTGAGTCGTCAGGTGACCACTATAATAGGAAGTAGGGAGATATTTGGTCTCCCGAGTGGCGCAGCGGTCTAAGGCACTGCATTCTCAGCGCGTCACTACAGACCCTGGTTCGTTTCTAAGGCTGTACGGCAACCGGCCGTGATCGGGAGTCCCCATAGGGCGGCGCACAATTGGCCCAGTGTCGTCCGGGTTTGGCCGGGTTTGGCCGGGGTAGGCCGTCCATTGTAAATAAGAATTTGTTCTTAACTGACTTGCCTAGTTTAAATAAAGGTTAAAATAATTTGGGACCAGTCTATGTGAAAGTCTATGTGGTTTATATTAGACCTGTTAGGAGAGACAGAGGGGTCAGTACAGATTGGACCTGTTAGGAGAGACAGAGGGGTCAGATTGGACCTGTTAGGAGAGACAGGGGGGTCAGTACAGATTGGACCTGTTAGGAGAGACAGAGGGGTCAGATTGGACCTGTTAGGAGAGACAGAGGGGTCAGATTGTACCTGTTAGGAGAGACAGAGGGGTCAGATTGGACCTGTTAGGAGAGACAGAGGGGTCAGATTGGACCTGTTAGGAGAGACAGAGGGGTCAGATTGTACCTGTTAGGAGAGACAGAGGGGTCAGATTGGACCTGTTAGTTGAACAGTTACATGGCTGTGAGGTAACCGTCGACCTCTGACCCCTGATGGAAAC